>NW_007248863.1:362337-381473 GCF_000164805.1 Carlito syrichta
GGCGTGAGACTCCGACTCAAAAGAAAAAGACCAAAAAATGGTAACGGGAACATTTCCACCTAGAAAAGAGACATTTCAAGCAGCTTGATAACAACGCAGTGGGTTTCCCCTTTGATCTCGGATGCCAGGCTCTGAATGCTTCAGCAGGCCCCTGGGGGCCGCGCCCAGCTCACCCTCGGCCGTGCGGCCCTGCTCCGAGATGGCTCCTCCAGCTCAGCAAATGAGCGGCTGACCGTGAGGACCAGTCTCAAATGCAACATGAAGATTTAGTCCCCAGTGAAAGTGGTAATAATGTTTTTAATTATGGCAGACTCAGTACTCACATCAAAAATTTCTCAGAAATTCTAAAATAGCTTTAAACAGATCTTAAATGGAAGGTGGATCAACTTAAATACATTGAGAGGATGTATTCATGGTGGCTTAAATCCAACATTTGCATTGGTGGTAAAATTCTTAAGCACTTTTTCTGATGAACTTTAATGGGATTAAGGGCTGTTCTGGAAACCTCTTACCGACCCAGCCAACTGACTGCCAATCAGAGGTCAACTGAACTTGAAACAGTCCTTCTTTTTAAATCTGTCTTATACTGAGTATCTCACCAGTCTCTTTTTCTTTTTTTAAGGTGGAGTCTCACTCTGTTGCCCCAGCTGGAGTGCAGTGGCACCATCATGGCTCATCTTAACCTCAACCTCCTGGGTTCAGGGGATCCTTCCACCTCAGCCTCCAGAATAGCTGGGACTACAAGAGTGCGCCACCATGCCCAGATAATTTTTATTTTTTGTACAGATAAGGTCTTACTATGTTGCCCAGGCTGGTCTCAAACTCAGCTTCCCAAAGTGCTGGGATTACAGGCATGAGGCACCACACATGGCCCCAGTTTCTTTCTATATAAAATAAAACAATGCATTTCTGAATAGTACTGCTAAGGGTCTATTTTCTTTTTTTGTAACATGGTACCAGAGTTTTATAGTATCAGAACTTTCGCATATGTTCATAATTAAATTGTCGAAAAGTTTCCCTATTTTTCTTTATTTCCGTAACTTTAGGAGGTACAAATAGTTTTTGGTTACATGGATGCATGGCATAGTGGCGAAGAAGTCTGGGCATTAAGTGTACCCCTCCCCACGCCCACCTGTGCACATTGTAGCTCCACCCTTCCCACCCTCCCCATGCTGAGTCTCCAATGTCCATTCTCTGTGTCTTTTCAGATCCTTAGTTTAGCTCCCCCTTATAAGTGAGAATGTGCGGTGTTTGGTTTTCTGTTCCTGTGTGAGTTCACTTAGGATGATGTTCTCCAGTTCCACCCAAGTTGCTGCAAAAGACATCATTTCATTATTTCCGATGGCTGAGTAGTATTCCATGGCATATATGTATATACACCCCATTTTAATTTTCCACTGATCAGTTCATGGGCACTTAGGTTGATTCCACATCTTTGTGATTGTGAATTGTGCTGTGATGACCTGCGAGTGCAGGCGTCTTTTTTTTTTTTAATATAGTGATCTCTGTTTCTCAGGGTAGATACCTAGTAGTAGGATTGCAGGATCAAATGGTAGATCTTTTAGTTCTCGGAGAAATCTCTGTATTGATTTTCATAGAGATTGTACAAATTTACACTCCCACCAATGGTGTATTGATGTTCCCGTTTCACCACATCTGCATGAGGATATATTGTTTTTTGATTGGTTTAATAATGACCATTCTAAATGGTACAACAGGGTATCACATTATGGTTTTAATTTGCATTTACCCGATGATGAGTGATGTTGAGTATTTTTTCATATGTTTGTGGGCCATTTGTGTATCTTCTTTTGAGAGATGTCTTTTCATGTCATTTGCCCACTTTCTTAGTGGGGTCATTTGCTTTTTTCTTGCTGACTTTTTTGAGTTCTTTACAGATTCTGGATATTAGTCCTTTGCCAGATGTGTAGTTTGCAAATATCTTCTTCTATTCTACAAATTGCCTATTTACTTTGTTGATGATCTAGTTTAATGTGCAGAAGCTTTAATTAAATCTCATTTATTTTTGTTTTTGTTGCATTTGGTTTTGGGATTTTAGTCATAAATTCTTTACTCAGGAGTGTGTCCAGAGAGTTTTTTCTAGGCCTTTTTTCTAGGGTTTTTATGGTTTCAGGTCTGACTTTTAAGTCTTTAGTCCATCTTGAGTTAATTTTTGTATACGGTGAGAGATAGGTATCTGGTCTCATCTTTCTGCATGTAGCTATCCAATTTTCCCACCACCATTTATTGAATGGGGTGTTTTTCCCCAGTGTATATTTTTGCCTGCTTTGTCAAAAATCAATTGTTTTTAGGTATTTGCATTTATTTCTGAATTCTCTTTTCTGTTCCATTAGTCTATGCATTTGCTCTTAAACCAGTACCACGCTGTTTTGGGCTCTACAACCTTGTAGTATAATTTGAAGTCAGGGAAAGTGATGCCTCAAGTTTTTCTTTTATTTATTTCTTTTCTTTTTTTTTTAATTTGGGATCTCACTCTGTCACCCAAGCAGGAGTGAGGGGCATGATTCCAATGATCATGGCTCACAGCAACCTCGATCTCCTGGGCTCAGGCCATCCTTCCACTTAGCATCTGAGTAGCTGGGACAGGTGCACACCACTATGCCGGGTTAACTTTTCTTTTTTTTGTAGAGACAAGGTTTCACTATGTTGCCCAGGCTAGTCTTGAACTTCTGGGCTCAAGTCATTTGCCTACTTTGGCCTCCCAAAGTGCTGGGATTACAGGCATGAGTCATCATACCTGAACTCCAGCTTTGTTATTGTTTTTTTGGTTCCATATGAATTTGAGCATTGTTTTTTCTAAGTCTGTGAAAAATGACATTGGTAGCTTGATAGGTATTGCACTGAATCTGGATTACTTTGGGTAATATGATCATTTTAACAAAGTTGATTCTTCCAATCCATGAGCACGGGATGTTTCTCCATTTGTTTGTATCCTCTACAATTTCTTTCATCAGTGTTTTGTAGTGCTCTTTGTAGAGATCTTTCACCTTCTTGGTCAAATACATTCCTAGGTATTTTAGCTTTTTGACTGCCATTGCAAATGGAATTGCATTCTTGACTTGATTATTAACTTGGTTGCTATTGGTGTATAATAGTCCTACTGATTTGTGTGTGTAGATTTTGTATCCTGACACTTTACCAAATTCATTTATCAAGTCAAGAAATCTTTTGTAGGAGTCTTTAGGACTCTCTAGGTATAAGATTATATAGTTGGCATAGATGGATAGTTTTTTTTTTTCTTTACCAGTTTGGATACTCATTTCTTTCTCTTACCTGATTGCTCTGGCTAGAACTTCCAATACTATGCTCCACATAAATGGTGAAAGTGGGCATCCTTACCTTGTTCCAGTACTGAAGAAGAATGCATTAGACTTTTCTCCATTCAGGATGGCATTGGCTGTGGGTTTGTCATATATGGCTATTATTATTTTGAGAATGTTCTTTCTCTGCTTATTTTGCTGAGGGTTTTTATTAGAAGGGGATGCTGGATTTTATCAAATGCTTTTTTCTGCATCTATTGAAATAATAATATGATTTTTGTTTTAAATTTTGTTTATCTGGTGAATCATGTTCATTGACTTGTATATGTTGAACCATCCTTGCATCCCTGGAATAAAATCCACTTGATCGTGGTGGATTATTATTTTTTATTTGCTGTTGAGTTTGATTTGCTTGTATTTTGTTGAAGATTTTTGCATCTATATTCATCAGGAATAATTTTCTTTTTTGTTGTGTCTTTTCCTGGCTTTAGCATTAGGATGATACTGGCTTCATAGAATGAATTAGGGAGAATTCTCTCTTCTTCAATCTTATGGAATGGCTTCAGTACAATTGGTACCAGTTTTTCCTTGAAAGTTTGGTAAAATTAGGCTGAGTCCATCATGCCCTGGACTTTTATTTTTTAGGAGATTTTTAATTATTGTTTCAGCCTCGCTGCTTGTTATTGGTCTGTTCATGGTTTCTGTTTCTTCCTGTATGTTTCCAAAAATTTTTCCATTTTCTCTAGATTGTCTAGTTTGTTTCAATACATATATTCATAATAATCTCAATTTTTTTTGTATTTCTGTCATATCAGTTGTAATGTCTTCATTTTTATTTCTGATTGAGCTAATTTGCATCTTCTCTATTTTTTGATTACTTAAATTAATGTAGCTAGTGGTCTATCAATTTTGTTTATCTTTTCAAAGAATCAAATTTTTGTTTCATTGATCCTTATTATTGTTTTTTGGTTTTGATTTTATTTAGTTCTGTTCTGTCTTTTTTATTTCTTTTCTTCTTCTAGCATTGGGTTTTGTTTGTTTTTCTAGTTCCTTGAGGTGTGACATTAGGTTGACAATATGTGATCTAGTTTATCATTTCTAGTTTCATTCTACTGTGCTCTGAGAAGTTGCTTTATATTATTTCATTAATTAACAACTTATTGAGACTTGACTTATGACCTATTATATGATCTATCTTGGAGAATGTTCCATTGCTGATGAGAAAAATGTTTATTCTGTAGTTTTGAAGTGGAACGATTTGCAGATGTCTGTTAGGTTCGTTGACTCTAGGGTCCAGTTTAACTCTAATGTTTCTTTATTGACTTTCTGGCTTGATGATCTGTCTATTGCTGTTAGTGGAGTGTTGAAGTCTCCCACTATCTAATTTATTTTTGTTTATCTATTTTCTTGAGTCTAGTGGAATTTCTTTTTAAGGCTGGGAGCTCTGGTGTTAGGTGCATATATTTTTGAAATTGTTATATCTTCTTATTGGATTGATCTCCTTATCATTATATAATAATAATTTTTGTCTTTTTTGACGGTTGTTAAAGTCTATTTTATCTGATATGAGAATGGCTACTCTTGCTCTTTTTTGGTTTTCCATTTATATGGACTATTTTTTCCTAATTCTTTACCTTGAGTCTATGGAGTCTTTGTGTATTAAGTGGTTCTCCTGAAGGCAGCAGATATTTGGATTATGTTTTTTAAAAAGTCCATTCTATATCTTTTAAATTGGGCATTGAGACCATTGACTTCAGAGTTAATAATGATATGTAAGGCACTATTCCATTCATCTTGCTGGTTGCTACCTAGTTACTTACTTATTTTTCTCTATTGTGTTTGTGTTTTATCAGCTCCATGAACTTTATGATTTCCAGTGTTTTTCTACTGGTTTATGTCTACCTTTTGTTTCAATACTTAGACCTCCTTTGAGTATTTCTTATAGAGCTGGTCTAGTGGTAACACATTTCCTTAGCATTTGCGTGTCTGAGAAAGATTTTATTTCTTTTTTCTTTATGAAACTTAATTTTGCAGGATACAAAATCCTTGGCAGACTGTTATTCTGATTGAGATTGAAGATAGGGCCCAATCCCTTCTGGCTTTAGGATTTCTGCTGAGAAGTTTTCATTAATAGCACCTAAAAAAAATGATTCCTTACTATCATCTAATACCAACATATTTGTATTTATTGCTATATTAGGATTATTCTTAAACTTGCTAAAATATGTGAATCATAGGCCTCTGTGGAACAGACATTCAATGAGGTGGTAACAACTTTTGCCTCTTTTTTAAAAAAGCAAGATCAAAGTCCATTATCAAGGCACACACTCTTTAATTCATAAGCTTTGAACTTTTTTTTTTTTGAGTTGGAGTTTCACTCTGTCGCCCAGACTGGAGTGCAGTGGCTGCTCCCGGCCACCGCAGCCACGACCTGCTGGGCTTCGGCGATCCTTCTGCCTCAGCCTTCCAAGTAGCTGGAACTACAGGCATGTGTTACCACGTCTGGCTAATTTTTTAAAAAAATTTATTGTAGAGATGAGCTCTCGCCAAGTTGCCCAGGTGGGTCTCGAACCCATGGGCTCAGGAAATCCACTCACCTCAGCCTCCCAAAGCACGGGATTACAGGCTGAGCCACCGAGCCTGGCTAGCTCTGAACTTTTCTTACTGTATAGATGCTTTCAATAATTGGAAGCTGTGGACCACTACCCTCAGAAAAATGCACACATGGGCACATGTAAAATTTCCGTCCATAATTTCAGGGGAGTTCATGGAGCACTTGAAGCCCATCTGAGAGTCTAGAACCCAGGTTAAGAGCACACGCTTTCAATGTTCCTTCCCAATTTGTCACTTGCTGTTCTTACTGCACAAGGAGACTACTGTCAACAGGACATGCACATTATTTTGCTTCTTTGGGACAGAACATTGTGTCACTGCCAAGCCCTTCAGACCTGTTGGGAATACAAGCTATAGTCACATAGCATAGTGGAAAAAGCCATAGATTTGGTGGACCTAGATTCTACAAGTCATTATTTTAATACTTTCAGAAAATCATTTGGGGAGACAAAGGTATGGTTAAGGTTAGAAACTTAGACTATCAGGAACTCCATGTAAAATCTTTTATTAAAACTCTTCTAGAATTTTTTAAATATTATCATTTCCATTTTACAAATTTAAAAACTGAGAATTAGAGAGGTCAGGTAATGCATCCAAAGTAATATGCAGCTTATCAATATTCAGTCAGGCTTCAACATCAAGCTTGTCTGAATCTAAAATCCAGGTTTTGTTCAAGTTACACTGTTGATCTTCAAATTGTGCCTAAGGCAGCCTCCTGGGAGTGGTTAGTCTCAGCAGTTTGGGGTCAAAGATCAACTTTGTGCCTATTGGTTTTATATATCTGATTTCTTAGTAAGAATTGGCTAAGCTGCAAAAGTATTTGAAAACTATTATGCTTTACTCTGTTCCTCAGTTTCTGCATTTGAAAAAGAAAGATAATAATAATATCTATCGTATTTGTAAGGGATAAGTAAGAAGGTGCATGTGAAAGAGCTGTGTAAACTGTTAGGCCTCATTCACATAGGAGGTAATCATGATATGACAATAAGATAGAGAATTTTCTCTTCACTACAATCAACCTGCAACGTTGCCAAGCATGTTTCACACACCAGAGAAAGTGTGTTGGCTTTCAAATGATTCTTGGGCAGTAGTTTAGATTTGACAGTTTTATTCAAAGGGTGATGTCGCAATACATTTTTTGAATATTTAATTATTAATATACAATTAAACATATACTTTGCAGAAGTATTATGCAAAAATGTTCTGTCTGTGACCTGGTTAGGGACAATTTTTCTTTTTCTTTTTTTTGAGTTGGAGTCTCACCCTGTCACCCAGACTGGAGTGTAGTGGCCGCTCCCGGCCACTGCAGCCTCGACCTGCTGGGCTCCGGCGATCCTTCCGCCTCAGCCTTCCAAGTAGCTAGAACTACAGGTGCGTGCTACCACGCCCAGCTAGTTTTTGATTTATTGTAGAGATGAGGTCTCGCCAAGTTGCCCACGTGGGTCTCTAACCCGCGGGCTCAGGCAATCCACTCACCTCAGCCTCCCAAAGGCACGGGATTACAGGCTGAGCCACCGAGCCCAGCTCAATTTTTCTTTTTAAATGTGATAGTGGCATTGTTGTGGTTCTGCCCTCCCTGCCCCCCCCACCCCACACTTTGTTAAATAATAAATTTAAGCGTTTTTAGAGTACGGAAAAGTTGCAAAGATAATATAGAGTTTCTGTATACTCTGTACCTAGCTTCCCTATTGTGAACATCTTACATTGCTTTGGTTCATGCCACAACCAAGGAACCAACATTGATAGGTTACTGTTAATTAAACTACACACTTTATTCAGGTTTTAATAGTGCCTTTCTCATTACATCAGGTCAAAGGTACATTCTATCAGCATGACTTATCCCCGATGATGTTAATCACCTGGCCAAGGTAATGTTTGTTATTTGCTATGGTCCTCCACTGTAGAGTTGCTTTTCTACCCTTTCCATATTCTGTGCTTTGAAAACATGTCACTGAGCACTGTCCACATTTAAGTCCCTCCTTCTTTTTTGAGATACATATTGAAATATTTAGAAATAAAATGGCACAATGTCAATGATTTGCTTTAAAATAGTTTGGCAAAGAAAAAAAGCATGGGGAGGAGAGATAGAAAAAAATAAGTATTGTGACAGGCTAATGGCTGTTGAAGTTGGTGATGCACACAGGGAAGTTAGATATACTCTCTACTTTGGCATATGTTTGGCATTTTTCAAAATAAGAGTTAAAAAGTAAAAGAATTGCTAGAGGAGGTTTCTTTCCAAATTGCAGAGGGCTTTCAGACTGGGATTTCAAGCAGAAAGATGTTCTATTCCCAGGACATACAGAAAACAGATCAACTGCAAGCCATAACTTGAGAATATGGGTTTGAATCAATTTGTGTCATTTGCTAGAGAGATTTAACAAAAGAGGTCACCATAGACTGGACTCATGATTTTTTTCCAGGCTATGTCAGTCTATGGGCAAAGGGAAGCAGAAATTAACTTGCAAATGCCCCACGTTTTTGGTGTTTGTTCTGCTGTGGCTTAAATGGATGCAACAGTGGACCAGCCCACTTGCTGGAAGAGCCAAGAGCTCCACCATCTCCCTGGAGCAAGGCCGACCTGTTACTTTGGCTCAGCTTCTTAGTGTATTTGGGCTGCTATAATAAAATACCATTACTGAGTGGCTAGGCTGGGCTTGGGGGCTCAGCCTGTAATCCCAGCACCTTGGGAGGCTCAAGCGAGTGGATCACCTGAGTCCATGGGTTCGAGACCAGCCCGAGCATCTTGGTGAGACCTCGTCTCTACAATAAATCAAAAATTAGCCGGGCATGGTAGTGCAGGCCTGTGGTTCCAGCAACTTGGAAGACTGAAGCAGAAGGATCGCTGGAGCCCAGCGGGTCGATGCTGGGGTAGCCATAAGTGTGCCACTGCACACTCTGGCTTGAGCAATGGAGTGAGACTCCGACTCAAAAAAAAAAAAAAAAAAGAAAGAAGACAACAAAAATCCTCTATTTTCTCAGCCAGACTTGCAGTGGCAAGTTCTAGCCGATATCTGGTCACAGAAGATGTCAAATTCTTTCAGCTCAAACAATGACAACCACGCATGCATCAGCAGCCCAGTCTTGGATTCCAAATCCCATTCTCTAGTAAGAGGAACCACGGCTCTTCATCCTGGCTGCCTGGAAGAAAGGCTGATCCCAGGGCTGGGCCAGGTAAAGTACCAGGCGAGCCTGTCATGCCAGAGATGAGGAAATGCTCGAGAAAGGATGGGGACTGGTCAAGGGACACAGGTGGCAGACTGAAGGCAAAGCTGGGACAATTCAACACAAATCAGAAGAGTGAGTTATAAACCACTGAATAAAATGAAATCCAGGAATCTATACTGACATGGATGAATAAATGAATACATAAATAAATGGGGAAGAAGAAAGGCTGTCCTTGTGGTAGAGTGCTAACTAAAGCCGGGAGCAGTGGCTCAAGCCTGTCGTCCCAACACTTTGGGAGGCCGAGGAGAGAGAATTGCCTGAGCCTATGGGTTCGAGACCAGCCTGGGTAACCTGCTGAGACCTCATCTCAATAAATCAAGAAATTAGCCGGGCGTGCCTGTAGTTCCAGCTACTTGGAAGACTGAGGTAGAAGGATCACCTGAGCCCCAGCAGGTCGATGCTGGGGTGACTGTGAGCGTGCCACTGCCCTCCAGCCAGGGCAACGGAGTGAGACTCCAACTCAAACAAACCAACAGAAAAAACCGGAGTGGCTTATAAACAACAAGGCTTTGGTGGCTGAGAAGTTCAAGATCAAGGTGTCTGTAGATTCACCATCTGGTGGGAGCCTGCTTCCTCACAGGCCGTTCCTTCTCACTGTATCCTCATATGGTAGATAGGGCAAGTGTCTCCTCAGCCTCATTCATAAGGACACTAATCCCCTTCATGAGGGCTCTGCCCTCATAGCCTAATCACCTCGTGAAGGCCCTGCCTCCTAATACCATCAATGTAAGGGTAAGGGTTTCAACATATAAATTTGGGGAGACAAACATTTAAACCATAACCCTTTTTAACAGAAAAAAGCCTTTGGTCTGGTTCTATGAGAGCTTCTAAGAGTTCCGGCACACTGCAACCTGGCCACCTGCATTGTAAGTGATAGAGTGGAAGACAAAGAATTCTAAGCAACTTTCCAGCATCTTCACTGATGAAGACAAAAGTCAAAAACCTCTGTGCAACCAGTTTTAGTACCCTATTTTCTTTTCTCCATGTCCTGGACTCTGTTCCTGAATCCTTTTCACCCTTCTCAGCTCTTCTGCTGTCTGTGTATTTAATCTAAGTTTCTTTTCATTATTTACAAGACTAGCTTTTGTCGATGGCAGAGCTATCATCTATGCCCACTATTTCTTCTGCTCAACCAAGTAAGATCCTTGCTTATCACAGGCACTTACTAACTATTTGGGAGTGAGGTGAGAGGGAAGCATCTGGGCAAGTACTTAAGAGTGAAAATTCCCACCGGGCACAGTGGCTCAAGCCTGGTAATTCCAACACGTGGCTTGGCCAAGCGAGAGGATTGCCTGAACCCAGGGGTTCGAGACCAGCCTGGGCAACTTGGTGAGGCCTCATCTCTACAATAAATCAAAAATTAGCCTGGCGCGGTAATGCACGACTGTAGTTCCGGTTACTTGGAAGGCTGAGGCAGAAGGATCACTTGAGCCCAGCAGGTCGAGGCTGCGATGGCCATGAGCGTGCCACTGCACTCCAGTCTGGGTGACTGAGTGAGAGTCCGACTCAAAAAAAAAAGTGAAAATTCCTGAGCCCTGCCCCCACCAATATTTTAGGAATCTGCATTAATCAAGTCTTCTTCCCCTTTTTTATGTAAATGCCCCAGGGATCACGCTTTCAGAAACACAGCCTAAGTTATAAAAGCAGAGATCATCCTGATGGTCCTGGTATTCAATCCACATTTTTGATGAATGCATATGTGGATGAGTGAATGCCTTTATAATCTTTGTGAATGGATGTGAAGGATGGATCTATAACTGATTTTGTTATCAGCTTTGGACATAGCCTTGGCCTTGGGACTCTTGGTCATACTCAGAATCAACTTAGAATCAGTCATGCAAAATCATCTCAAATATACAATCTTGACATGTAGATGGCTTAAAAGACTCATTCAAAATTTTCTGGCTTCAGAGTGGCAACTTCCCCCTATCTTTACCAACTTCTTCACTACACTGATTTCTTGATTTTTTAAAAAATAAGTATCACTTCACTTTATTGCAAACATTATGTTAGGAACTAGAGTCAAAGAGTTGAGCAAGACAAGGTCCTTGTAATCAACAGCTCCATGGTGGGGAAAAAAGCCAACTACAATATAGTATCTTAAGCACCATAAAAGAGAGAATGCATTTTTCAGCATATATCTAAAAGTCATCCTTGTGATTGCATGGTGAGAGTGTGTTGAATCTCTGGAGAGGTCTGGCCTCTAATTTTCCTTGACCTAGTGATCCAAACAACTCCCCATTCCTCACTTTGCTCCCTGGGTTCTCTGGCTTTAAGAACCCACTCAGACAAGCTTTTTGGCTCCATTTTTGATACTTCCTCCCACAAGAACCAGTACCAGCCATGGCAAACCAACTCATTTAGCTTGGAGCTTGCAGGCAGCCCACACATTCAGGGACATTTTCCTGAAGATAAAAAGCACAACACAAGTCAATAGTACTTTAAATGTCTGAGACACAATATGGTATAGTAGAGAGAACAGTGAATCATGAATCTGGTGGAAGACAATACTAATAAATATGGTCTTGCTAAAAAAAAAAAAATCTGCAGTCCCCAAAGCCCTTTCCTATGCAAACTCTGTGACACTAAGTCACATAGTGTCTCTGGACCTTGGCGTCTTTATCTGTAACATGAAGTGGTAGGACTGGTTTATCTCCTAGGTCCTTTTCAGCTTAAAATTCTGATAAAAACATTTATCTACCCTATGACCTCATGGATAGATCCAACTGGATGATCCATCCCCCACTCCAGCTCTGGCTAACCTGTGAGGTAATGTCATTCAAATATATGGATATGAAATACAAAACTGAATATTATTTTGTGTGTAGGGTAGGGTAGGGGGAACTTTGAATCTAAAATTAGACAGGACACAGTTTTGTAGAGAAGTTATGTGGAAAAAAATGGAAACAAATTGAGATAGCCAGCAGGGAGCAAAGCACCCCATGCTTTTGACATGCCCTAGGCAGGCGCTGGTGGTCAGAATAAATGTCCTTTCATTATTTCTGTTACAGTATGTTTGGTCATTGACCAGACATATATGGAATGCTGTTGCAAGACACTAGGTTAGCTACGAAAAATACCAAGGGCAAATTAAGCTGAAAAGTTCATTTGTCCAGAATACAATTAAATTTGAAACTGCTTTAGGATTTAAGGAGATTAAGTAACTATCAATAAAAGTATAGACAATTAAACTTTTATAACAAGTATTAAAGGGCTGCAGCTGAATATTCAAACTTCTATGCATATTTGTTGTTAGGAAATGCTCAAAGAATAAAAGCAAAATGCTGTTTTTCAAAGTGCTTGCCAAGTGTTTAGTAGAAATAGTTTTCTGTACTTAGGGAAAGTAAAATACTGGTATTTAGGATAAAGTATTGTGTTTGTCTTTTGACTTAAAAGGTACAAGGTAATTAGGAAAATTTATCCAAACCCATTTAACATTTAATACAAAAGAAATGTAGTCACTTGGCATTATTATTCCAAGGGCAAATTGTTGTTGTTTGTTTCTATCTATCTATCTATCTATCTATCTATCTATCTATCTATCTATCTATCTATCTGTCTATCTATCATCGTTATTAATCTAACGATTGGAAATAAGAAATGAAACAATAAAACAACTGTATTATTTTCCTTTTCCTGTTTTGGGATTTGACTTCAGGCAGTTCAACTCCAGGGACCATAGTCCTCACCTCAGGTCACATTATAAGAATATAATATATGGAACTTCAGTTTCCTTCAGGCATTTTGAAGTTCAGCAAGGAATCAGAAAGAAAGAGTGAGGGGAGATTAACTGGAAAATAATAAAGAAAGCTACCAACAGATGTAAGGAGTCTCCGTGAGGCAGAAAATAGCAGTAATGTTAGTGGAGGTTGTAAGGAAGCTGGAAGGATACTGTGGTGATTAAGCCATGGAAAATTGGAGTGTTATTTTCTAAAGAAGAGCTGTTTAATATGATATTAATTTTTGGTCGGGCCCCTGGAAGTAAGCTTAGGTGCAATGGGAAACAAAAATTATCTAGTGAAGTTCTAAGAATTGAGAATACCATATTTAGGTAGATCTATTACATGAATGTTGTAATCTTCTAATAATGTGATCTCAGAATATGGTATGTATGATTGCTGCCTTTTGGAAATTATAAAAAGGTACTTTATGGCCTGGTCAAATGTGTCAACATTCTACAGGCAATTTGAAAGCATGTGGATTCTTAATTTAGTGGAGTTGTTTTGTTTTGTTTGTACACACTCTGAGAGCTTCTGTCTTTTAATAAGAATTTAAATATTTATACGTATTCTAATATGTTTGTGCATATGTCTGCTACATAAGTCTTTGGTTGCAAGCCAAAGCAGAAACCAACTCTGGTTATCATAAGCAGAAAGGAAGGATACTGGACATAGAGAATTGATAGAAAGGCTTGTGGTAAGCTTTAGTTACCAAAACTGTAGCAACAATATGTTCCCTCCCACATGCTCTCATTCAAAGTGACTTAGATGCTCTTCCCATTGAAAGGTGCAGTCTGTGATCTCCTTCTGTATCTGGGTAGATTTGTGATGATGGTGGAGGTGAAGTCACATGACTTCTGAGACTCGGTCATAAAAGGTAATACAGCTTCTATCTGGTTCTCACGGAATGCTTGTTCTTACAACTCAGCCACTATGCCACGAAGAAGCCCACACTGCTCATGGAGAAACCCACCTGGAGAGGAACTGAAGATTCTAGCCATTGGCTGAGCACCCCTGTGAATCCAGCATCACACTTGCTAGGCATGCACATAAGCCATTTTGAAAGTGGCCCTCCAATCCTAGCTGACACCTTGTGTTCATGGGCAAATGAACTTTCCCCATGAAATCCTGCCTAGATTATATATTTGTGCAATTAATTTACTAAAAAAATTATTGTTGTAAGTCACTGAGTTTTGGAAGTGGTTTGTGATACAACAATAAATAACTAGCACAGAGAACTAAGCGTGGGAATGAGCAGGAAACAAGGAAATAAGCATCCCGGTCTTAGAAAAAGGAGATAGAAATGGTCTCTAGTAGGTACCTTAGGGGCAGAGTACCACAGCTGGTATGATTCAACACTAACCATTTTCCGTCTTGTGGTCATTCTTCTGAAGTTCCAGGTTTCAATGAAGGGGCCTTCCACTGTTTCCGTTTTAGTCTCCTGTTCACCTCTGGCTACCAATGAGCAGAAAACTTGAGTGACAGCCCCAGGAATCTGCAACCAAAAGGAAAAGAGGTAATTACTCAAAAGGAAATATGGATACAGGAAATTTATATTTTTAAAAATCACTGTTATGACAAATTACTTCATACTTAGTGACTTTAAACAATACAAATCTATTACCCTAAAATCTGCAGTTCCGAAGTCAAAAATGGGTCTTATTGGGCTACCATCAAGGTGTCAGCAGGACTCCATTCCTTCTGGAGGCTCTGAGGGAGAATCTGTTTCATTACCTGTTTCGTCTTCCAGAGACTGCCATGTTCCTTGGCATATGGCCCCTTCCTTTGTCCTCAAAGTCAGCAATGCTGCATTTCCCTGTGCCTTTTCCATATCACATCTTTCTCTAACTCTGATTCCTTTTGTGCCTCCTTCTTGCACTTTTAAGGAACTTATGATTGCTTTGGACCACTCCGACAGCCCAGGATAATAAACTCATCTCAAATTCCTTAATTTAATCACATCAGCAAAGCACTCTTTCCTTAAAGTAACATAATTACAGGTTCCAGGGATTGGAACATGGACATCTTTGAAGAGTCATTATTTTGCCTACCACAGTACACAGAAGCAGAACGAATGCCATGTGGATGGACCCCACCACCCTAAAAACATGTCCTTTATGCTGTGCATTCTGATGTATATTTTTTCTTTTCCTCATTTTATTGCATTCATCAAGTGATTTTTTCTATTTTGTCCACTCAAGTAGTTTGTACCTTAAGCATACAATTATATTCATCTATATGGGACCCTTATATTTTTATGCATAATTGATTATATGTTTCTGTTTGTTAGATTTAGTAACTATACACATTCCCAAATAAGATAAAAATCTTAGCATGCTTTTCTTTCTCTTTTTTCCCTTGATAAGATCATTTTAGTTACATATTATCATTATTTTTGTTATATGAACTAGCAATGGTGAAGGCTTAAAAGCTTTATATTTTCTATAGCAGAGATGCAAAAATTCTCAACAAGATTCTAGCAAATTGTATCCAACAACACATTTCAAGGATCATCCATCATGACCAGGTGAGCTTCATTCCCAGGATGTAGAGCTGGTTCAACATTCATAAGTCTATAAACATAATTCATCACATTAACAGGTATAAAACAGAGAGCCATTTGATTATCTCATTAGACGCAAAAGAAAAAAAAAGCTTTCAATAAAATCCAGTATCCTTTCTTGATAAAAATCCTCAAACACCTGGGCATCAAAAGAACAGTCCTCAAAAAAAATAAGAGTCATCTATGACAAATCTGTAGCCAACATCATGCTTAATGGGCAGAAGCTGGAAGCATTCCCCCTAAGAACTGAAACAAGACTAGGATGCCCTTTCTCACTCTTCCTATCAACAGAGCATTAGAAGTCCTAGCCAGGGCAATCTGTCAGGAGAAGGAAATCAGGGGTATCCAAATAGGAAAAAAAGAAAGTTAAGTTATCCCTCTTTGTAGATGTTATGATTCGATACTATAAAGCCCTAGGGAGTCTGTGAAAAAAACTCCTCACACAGTTAAACAACTTTGGCAAGATCTTATGATACAAAGTAAATGCACAAAAGACAGTTGCATTTCTATACACCAGAAACAAGCAGGCTGAGGACCAAATAAAAAACAAGATTTCAATCACAATAGCCACAAAAAAAAAAGAAAAAAAAACAACTTTGGCATCAACCTAGCCAAAGAAGTGAAAGACCTTTACAATGAGAACTACAAGATACGCTCAAATAAATCAAGAATGATACAAACTAATGGAAAAACATCCCATGCTCATGGATTGGAAGACTCAATATTGTCAAGATGTCCATCCAACCCAAGGCAATCTACATGCTCAATGTAATCCTGATCAAATTGCCAACATTATTCTTCACAGATCTAGAAAAAACAATACAGAAATATATATATATGGGAGTAAAAAACAGCCTGAATAGCTAAAGCAATTCTCAGCAAAAAGAACAAAGCTGGGGGTATCACACTTCTAGACTTTAAACTATATTACAAGGCTATGGTAACCAAGACAGCATAGTATTGGTACAGGAATAGATACATAGGCCAATCGAATAGGACAGAGAATCCAGAAATAAAACCACAGTTCTTCAACCAACTCCTCTTCAATAAAGCCATCAATAACAATCACTGGGGAAAGGAAACCATATTTAGAAATGGTGCTAGAAAACTGGCTAACCACATGCAGAAGAGTGAAACTGGACCCCTGCCTATCACCATATACAAAAATTAACTCAAAATGGATCAAGGACTTAAATGTAAAACCTCAAACTAGAAGAATCTTAGAAGAAAACACCCTCCTAGACATTGGAGTAGGCAATGAATTCATGGTCAAGTCCTCAAAAACAAATGCAACAAAAGCTAAGCTTGATAGGTGAGACCTTATCAAAATGAAAAGTTTTTACATAACAAAATAAGTTATCAAGAGAGTAAAGAGACAACTCACAGAATGAGAGCAAATATTTGCAGGCATGCATCTGTCAAAGTCCTGACATCCAGAATCTACAAGGAACTCAAGTGAATTGACAGGAAAAAAACAAACAACCCTTTTAAAGGTAGGCAAAGGACACAAGCAGACACTTTTCAAAGGAAGACATTAAAGCATCCAACAAACATGAAAAGTGCTCAGCCTCACTAGTCATCAAAAATGCAAATAAATGCATCAGAGAAATGCAAATAAAAACTACAGTGAGATACTACTTAACACCAGTAAGAATGGCTATCATTA
Organism: Carlito syrichta; assembly: GCF_000164805.1. NCBI lineage: Eukaryota > Metazoa > Chordata > Mammalia > Primates > Tarsiidae > Carlito > Carlito syrichta. Next base: position 379,405 of record NW_007248863.1, read on the forward strand.
AAAAGCCAAAAAACAACAGGTGGTTGTGTGACTGTGGAGAAAATGGAATGATTCTGTTTGTAAGCTAGTTCATCCTTTGTGGAAAGCAGTGTGGTGATTTCTCAAAGAACTAAAAATTGAGTTTCCGTACAATCCAGCAATCCCTCTTCTGGGACCATATCTTGAGGAACATAAATTGCTCTACCTGCATGTGTGTGTGTTCATTGTAGCAAAAGCATCGAACCAACCCAGATGCCCATTGAAAGTGAACTGGATAAAGAAAATGTATGTATACACAATGGAATATTACACAGCCATAAAGAAGAACAAAATCGTGGTCTTCACAGCAACATGGATACAGCTAGGGACCATGATACTAAGTGAATTATCACAGAAACAAATAATTGAATACCGCATGTTCTCACTCACAAGCAGGGCTTGCTCACTGATCACATAAGTACAAGAGTTGGACCAGCAGATTCTGGACACTACTGGGGGAGAAAGGAAGGGAGGAGGGAAGGGGCCACATGACAATTGGGTGCCACGTCCTCTATCAGTGAGAGAGAGGGTCAGCTAGAAACCCAGATTTCACCTGCATGCAATCTACTTATGTAGCAATTCCTCACTTGTACTCCAAAACTCTAAAATAAAATAAAATATTAAATATGTTTTTTTCGACAGCAGAAAGTGTTTGGCTGTAAATAACAGAATATCCAACTAAAGGTGTTTGGCTTTGATGAGAAAAATTTATGTCACATGAAAAGAAATTCGAAGATAGATTATTCCTGGTTTAGTTGATGTAGTGGTTCAATGGTGTCATGAAGGGTTCAGGTGCTTTTCATTTTTTTTTCCTCAAGCTCATCCTGTCCTAGTAGGAAGATTGTTTCTATAGCTCCAACCATTATATCCTCACACAACTCTGAAGATAAAGTATTGGGTATCTCTTGTTGCATACTTACCCGAGTGGTTTAAAGCAACAATAAAATTCATTATCTCTCGTGATATCTGTGGGTCAGGGATTTGGGAAAAGCTGAGTTGGGTGATTCTAGCTCAGGAGCCCTCTGAATCATTTGGGCCTGCAGTCGTCTGGGGGACCCACTTCAAGCCATACCATGTGGGTCTTGTTCACCTACATGGCTGCCAAGCTGCTTGGTATTCAAGCTGCTTGAATATCTGCAGGACATGGTAGTTGGCTTTCTCTAGAGCAGTGGTTCTCATGAGGAGTGATTTAACAATGCCTGGATACATTTTGTTGTCATACCTGGGACATCTATTGACACCTCATGGGTAGGGACCAAGAATGCTACCAAACATCCTATAATCCTATGCCACATAGGACAGCCCCCAACAAGTGACTTTGCAGGCCCAAAATGTCAAGAATGCTAAGGTTGAGAAATTCTGTCTTAGAGTATGTGAAACAAGAGAGCACAGTAAAAGCTGATATGCCTTTGATTACTCAGCTTTGGAAGTCCTCTTTGTGTTATGTGTGAATAGCAGGAGCTCATTGGGAACTATCCTGGGGGATGGCTACGGTAGGCAGGAGGTTTCTCCTGGCCATTTCTCTTGTCTCTTGCGTTCTCTTCATTCCATCCTTCTTTCTTTATTTTTTATTACTTTACTTTTTTCAGCTTTCAAAGAAGAAACCCATTCTTATAACTTCCACCAGATTTCACTTCTCACTGGCGAGTGTTGCATGATATGCCTGTAAGTAAACCAATCATCAAGAGGGTGAATAGAATGACTGTGATGAGTTTGGACCATTGAACACCCATTCTCCCTCTTAGGACTGAGGAGAAGCGTATTCTTTACACACATGGAGAGTAAGTTCTCAAAATCAAGGTTTTACACGCGAGGAAGAAAAGAATGGTTTTGAGTGGGGAACAAAGTTTGCCACCTTTGCTTACCATTGTTTTTGGATTCAGTTTTATCTTTTTTACATTTTCTCTTTTTTTTTTTTTTTTCTGAGTTGGAGTCTCACTCTGTCACCCAGACTGGAGTGCAAAGGCCGCTCCCGGCTACCACAGCCTCGACCTGCTGGGCTCCGGTGATCCTTCCGCCTCAGCCTTCCAAATAGCCGGAATTACAGGCGC
>NW_007248863.1:381493-387315 GCF_000164805.1 Carlito syrichta
GACTGGAGTGCAGTGGCTGCTCCCGGCCACCTCAGCCTCGACCTGCTGGGCTCCGGTGATCCTTCCGCCTCAGCCTTCCAAGTAGCTGGAACTACAGGTGCAAGCTACCACGCCTGGCTAATTTTTTTTTTTTTTTTGGATTTATTGTAAAGATGAGGTCTCGCCAAGTTGCCCAGAAGGGTCTCGAACCCGCGGGCTCAGGCAATCCACTCACCTCAGCCTCCCAAAGGCACGGGATTACAGGCTGAGCCACCGAGCCCAGCTTTACATTTTCTAATAACAATCTCAGAGATGGTCAGCCATCCGAATTCTTGCGGGTCTGAAAATGTCCATCATTATTTTGTCTGTCTCTTAAATGCTCATTTAGTTGGGTACTCCAGGTTAAAAACAATTTCCTTCGAATACTTTCTTTTGTTGTCTACTAGCATCCTTTGTTGCTGATGAGGTGTAGGTGACCTAGCTAGAATTTTCTTTTTATCCTTCAAGTCTGAAATTCCATGATGATGTGTTTAAGTGTGGTATTTTTTACTTATGCATTTGGCTCAGCACTTAATGAGAATTTTGAACCTAAACTTATTGGAACATTTTCTATATTTTTTGAGTATTTCCTTCTATCCATTCTTTAGATTCTCTGTAGGATGAATATTGGAACTTCTGGATTTGTACTCCATATTGCTTACATTTTCTTTCATTGTTTTCATTGCTTTCTCCTGCATTCTGGGAGAAAACTGGGCCCAATCTTCTATCTTATTAATTCACCCTTCAGTTCAGCCTGAGTCAATATAGCTTGATGATTAAAAGCCTGAGTACAAATCCCTGTTCCACCATTTATTGCTGTGTTACTTTGGGTAAGTTAATTAACCTGCCTGTTCATCTGTAAAATGAATATGCTAATAATACGGCCTACTTTATAAGATTATAAAGATTAGATAAGTTAATAGACAAATGCCAGTTTAGTCCATTTGGGCTGCTGCACTAAAACACTCTAGACAAGGTAATTTACAAACAACAGGATCATATTGCTTGCCATTCTGGAGGCGGGAAAGCGCATGGTCAAGATGCCCGTAGGTTCTGGAGTCTGTCGAGGGCCCACTGCTCGGAGGTGGCACCTCCAAGTGTTGTCAAGTGGCGGAAAGGCCAGCAGGCTTCCTCCAGCCCCTTTCATCAGGGCACTAATCCCGCTCCCAGGGGCTCTGCCCTCAGGACCTGCTGAATCCGTAAAGGCCCCACTTCTGAATACCATCTCATTCTGGGAATTGGGTTTCAGTATATGAATTTTGAGAGGACACAGCATTCAAATCATAGTAAATGCTTAGAAGAATATCTGCAACTTGGCATTACTTATCATTGTCTGTCTATCCATTTAAAAAATTTCAATAAATATATTCTTTTTTTTTTTTTTGAGTTGGAGTCTCACTCTGTCACCCAGACTGGAGTGCAGAGGCCGCTCCCGGCTACCGCAGCCTCGACCTGCTGGGCTCCGGCGATCCTTCCGCCTCAGCCTTCCAAGTAGCCGGAATTACAGGCGCGCGCTACCACGTCCAGCTGATTTTTTGATTTATTGCAGAGATGAGGTCTCGCCAAGGTGCCCAGGCGGGTCTCGAACCTGCGGGCACAGGCAATCCCCTCACCTCAGCCTGCCAAAGCGCCAGGATTACAGGCCGAGCCACCGAACCCGGTGAATAAATATATTCTTAATTAGTCTTCTAGTTCAGTGGTCCCCAATTTTTTGGAAACAGGGACCAGTTTTTGTGGCAAACAACTTTTCCATGGGTGAAGGGTCAGAGGTGGGGATTATCAGGCATCAGATTCTCATAAGGAGTCCACAACCTATATCCCTTGTATGAGAGTTCACAATAGGGTTCTCACTCCTATGAGAATTGAATGCCACAGCTGTTCTGATAGAACATGGGGCTCTGCTCACCACTGCTCACCTCCTGCTGTGCATCCAGTCAGGCCACAGACTACTACCGGTCTGTGGCTCTGTGATTGGGACCCCTGCTTGAACTGGTTTGTTTTCATAATAACCTTGTTGTTTCATGAATGTAAGCTTCTGTATTCTTCCTCTGAGAGTAAAAAATTGTATATTATAAAACTTTTTGCTCTATGATTGATATCTTTGGGTGTTGATTCTGTTTGTTGTTGGAAATTGATGCCTCTCTCTCATAGTGCTAAGTTTCCAGGAATGAGTCGTGGCTCTGGGCTGTCCTTTCATCCTAGGGTTTGAAAGGCTCATCTGTCTCTCTGTGGTGCCAGTTTTTGATGATGAGAGCTTACTTTGCTGATGGTAGTGGTGAGAGGAGGCAGGGCAGGATCCACGCAGGGCCAGGGGATGGGTAGTGTGCCTTCTCTGTGCTCTCTCTCCTGCTGCCACTTCTCCTGGGGTGCTACCCAAGTACCCACACTTGTAGAGAGTGTCAGGCTGGAGTAGTTGTGTTCACATGCGGAATTGCCCTACCCTGCTTGATTTTCTTTGTAGCAGTCATCGCTATGTGTCTAAAATAATCTTAGTGGTTGAGTATGTATTTGCATGCTTATTGTGTGCCTCTGAGAAGGCAAAGACTTTGTGCTACCAAGGCTTTATTTCCAAGGCCAAGCTTCATGTCTTGCATAGAATAAATGATTCATATGTTTGTTGAATGAATGAAAGTTGCCCTTTAGTTACTCACCTAATTGGATGTGCCTGTTTTGTAGTCATTGCTTCTGAATTTGAAGCTGCTCCAACTCTTATCTCAGTCTTGCCCCATACAGTTTTGGTGTGTGGCTCTCCTGGTAATCCAATCCAGCCTGCTTTATGTAAATAACCTAGGCAGATATGACCTGTCTCCCTGCCTCACACATGGCCTGTCCTACCATCATTCCGCCACCATCAGCAAGGCAAGCACTCATCAGCAGAACTGGAACCACAGAGAGGCAGATGAGAATTCTAAACACTCGGATGAGCGGAATTGTTGGACCACTCAGAATTTTTGGGCCACTGATGCTGCTTTTTTGTTTTCTAGAACACTAATAGATGTTTAATGATATATTTTCTGTTGTATCTAGAGAATTGGAGTAATAGAAGGTGGACAGAGTGTGCATTTGAAAACTCCACAGTGTTTCTGATTTCCACAGTGTGATTTTAGTGCACCAACTTGCCACTAAATAACACTGAACCTCACAGAGCATAACCCCCTTTGGAATTCTCAATTCCAAATATAAAGAATTTTAATTATTTTATATTATTGTAGAGACAGAGACTTTCCATGTCCAGCCCCAATTATAAATATTTTTCAATACAAAAATATTTCAAATATACAGAGGGATACAGAGAACAATATAATGAATACTCATGACTAACCTTCCAATTCTCAATGTTTAGCAATATGCATTTGCAATCTTTAAAAAAAAAATAAATTAGGTATCATTTGTGGTGCCTCCTTTACTTCTTCCTCCCTTCTCCCTTCTCATTGTCCTGAAATTGGTCTGTACTCTTCCTGCCTATGTCCGTGCTTTTTAGTTTACTGCATATTCACATAGATGTTCACAGCATATTGTGTTATTCTGCAGACTTTTAAACTGCACCTAAATGGTATCAGTTCTCTCCATCCTTCAGTTTATGCTAAGAGGAAAATTTCACTTTAGTCATGTCTTGAATGTTTTTCTGGCATTTACTAGTCTCTCTCTCTTCTTTTTTTTTTTTTTTTGAGTTAGAGTCTCACTCTTGTTACCCAGACTGGAGAGCAGTGGCACGCTCATTGCCACTGCAGCCTTGACCTGCTGGGTTCAGGCGATCCTTCCACCTCAGCCTTCCAAGTAGCTGGAACTACAGACACACACCACCATGCCTGGTTAGTTTTTTTTTTTTATGATTTATTGTAGAGACAAGGTCTTATCAGGTTGCCCATGTTGGTCTTGAACCCCCAGGCTCAGGCAATCCTCAGCCTCCCAAAGTGCTGAGATTACAGGCAGAGCCACTGCGCCTGGCCTACTATTCTTTTAACAAACTAAGAGCAGGTCTTAGGCCAGAAGTTGGGGCTGGCCATGGTAGCTAGTTAGAATTTAATGAGACTGCTTTATTTTCCATTGTATTTATTTTAATGATTTCCTCCCCCTTTTTAAAGCAAGTTTTGCTTGCTCTTCCATTTACAGTGGTGTAAGTGGAAATGTTTTATCTTAAGTTAGATGTAAGAAAAAGGTGTTGATATAAGGAAAATGTTAAGTAAGTAGTAAGAGTCCAGACGGTACACAGACATGGCAGACAATTAGGAAGTTTCTTCCAGAACAGTTGAAACTTGATACACACCTGACATAAAGGACAAGATTCAAGTTCCCTAATGCAGCATGCAAAGCTCTACCTGATCTGACTCTTGCCTTCTTCTCCAGGCCTGGCGGTCACCATCACTGCCTCACCTCCATCTGTACAAGCTTGGTTTCCCCTTCCTCAACTTCCCTGACCAGTTGAGGATGTCTTTGCTACGGTAATTTCTCCTTTTGTGGTATTTCCTGCAGCCAGCTTCCCTGCCTTTGCCTGGTTCCCTCAGTGGCCTCCCAGGCTCTTAAGAAGCCCTGGTCTGCAAACCCCTGTCATCACCCTACACATGCAGTTTTCTAATCTAATACTATATCCCAAGCTAGGCTTGAGTTCCACCATCGTGGCACCCTAATGGCCTGAATAGCTCACTGACATCAAAAGAACTGATCTGTCTGTGGGGTTTCAAATATAATCTTGGGTTTAAAATGAAGGCTCTCCACGGGAAAAAAAATATTTATTTCATATTTCCATGTTTGGAAATAGTTGTGCTTATAGATCTCAATACTTGATCTTAAATTATTTTATTTCAGCCCCAAGACGAGAAATCAACACGTTGTTTAGATGAAGGGTTAAAAAAAGGGGGGGAGGGGACATGTAAAGGAAAAACAAGGGCAACGATGAGAAATGATAGTTTTTGCTTTATTTTGACATGGTGGCTCACTGTACATCGAGCTGGATGATTCTATTTTAAAACGAGAAGTCAAATAGAGTGTTTTTAAATACAAATAACTATTTATATGTCAAACGTTTAAAGGCAACATGTCCCAAACTGTTGTGGAGACATCGGGACAATTTTCAAGTTTCCTGGTGCATGACCTACAACGCATTTGAATAAATATTACTAGTATCACCAACAGGATCAATACAGCACATGCTGTTTCAAAGTCCTTTGATGTCCGCAGTGGTGATAACCAACAGCAGTGGCATTCATTCATTCATTCATTCATTCATTCAAAAGCTTATTTTGAGGCCGACCTTTACACTCGGGGTCTCAGAAGCCCGCAGGGAGCTTGGCCAGAAGTACAGCACGTGCTCCCTTTAACCGAGGCGCCAAGAAGGCCCTCGAGGCTTCTGTCGCGTTGGTGACAAAGTTCAGTTTCAGCGTTTTCCATGCATCTGGCGTGGCCGAGGCAGGGGAGGAGGGACCGCGCGCGGTCTGGGGCAGGTGTTGACAGAAGGTGGGGGTTAGGCCGCCGACATCCCGCCTGCACGGAAGAGGCGGGCGAAACGCAGCCGCTCTCAGGCGCACCTCGGGCACGCCGCCTCGCACCCGCCGGCCCAACTTCGTCCGGCAACCCAGGGGGCAGCCGCGAGGAGCCACGCCGGTCCCGCGGCGCTGCCGCCTCCCCAGCGCCGGCTCTGGAGTCCCCTGGGCATCCTAGCCCTGCATCCCGAGGACGCGCTCCTCGTTTCCATTCGGCTGTTTCCGTGGGGAATTGCAGCGCGAGCAGTCCTGGGTGTGGCGACGCCGAGAGCTCCGAGCCCCCGATTTCCCGCTTCCCAGCCGCGAAGCAGCTGCCCGGGACGC
>NW_007248863.1:387575-388416 GCF_000164805.1 Carlito syrichta
TTCCGCCCGGGAGGCGGGTCCCCTCCGCGCACACAAGTCCTTATATGCACCGACTGCACCAGCCGCGGACCTCGGCCCCACGGGTAGTTAACGCGCGCAGGGGCGCCGCTCTTTCTCCTCCTTCTTTTTCTCGGCGCTGGCGCCTTCGGGCCGCGCCCAGAACCCCAGCAAGCGACCCCCGGGCCATTCGGCTGCGGTGCACGAACCGGACACCCCGAAACAGAGTCCGGGCCGCGGGGAGGAGCTCGTCAGCGCCCCGGCGCTGCCCCCCCGAGTCGGTCAGGAAGCGCGGCCCCTCCGGGCGGAGGCCACGCCCCCTCCCCTCCCCCTCACTCCTCCCAGGAAGCGCTGATCGACAGCTCCGTGTGGTTCTCCACCCCCACCTCCCCCCGGCGGGCGGAGGAGTTGATGTGTCTCATTATAACAGCCAATGCAGCCGCCATCCACGCACCCGCAAAGAAGCATGTCCCATTTAAATACGCCCACGCAGCCCCGGCGCCCTTAGCCGATCGGGGCGCTCCTCCCGCACGCGCCGCGGCTCGGGCCTGGGGCTCCGCGCAGGGTGGTCTCGGGAGCCGCGCACCGCGCGCGGGGATCGGCTCCGGCGCCCGGGGCCGGGGCGGGGAGGCTGGGCCGGGCCTCTGCGCGACACCCGCATGAGGACGCGGCTGAGATAGACCCGGTGGCGTTTCCCAGGGCGAGGCTTGGTGGTGTCGGTGCATCTCTCCGGCGACGGAGTCGACATGGCGAGCGACTCCCCGGCGCGCAGCCTGTACGAGATCGACCTCTCGGCCCTGAGGGTAAGCGGGCCGTGTCTTCTGACCTCTCTCCGGTGGCCCGG
>NW_007248863.1:388559-407351 GCF_000164805.1 Carlito syrichta
CGTGTGTGTGTGTGTGTACGCGCGAGCGCGCGTGTGTGTGCACACCCCGGGCAGCCGCCGGTGCCAAGGTGCGGGACCCGACTGCCCCTCTCTGCCAAAAAGAATAGCGGCGCAGGTCAAGGCTTCGGCCGCTCGCATTTCCCAGCTACCTGCACCCCGCCGTCGGGAGCCCGCTGTCCCCGCCACGGCGAACCTGCGCTCCGAGGGGCCACTGCCTTGCTAGGCTGGTCTTGTCGCCGCAAGTGCCCCCGCCGCCCCCCGCGCCCGGGCTCCCTCTCTGCGCTTCCTGAAATGCCAGCTGCCACTCATCTAATTGGGCTTAGCCCTGCTCGTGCTTTCCGACTTTGTGGCTGCAACGTTTCAGTGTTAGGGCTGAACTCAAGCAGGTGAAAGGGATGTGCTTTCTGCCTTTCCCCCACCAGGCCGGAACTCCCCGGCTGTGTGTGCGTGTGCGTGTGCGTGTGCGCGCGTGTGTGTGTCTGGTCCTTTGTCGAGCGCCCCTCCCCCAGCCCCACTGGCTGGCGCTACCTTCCCGAGCATTACCTCAGACGCCGCTTCAGTGCATTGACTGAGACATCACGGATATAGAATCCATTTTGCTGTTGTTTTGCGATCAGAATTCCAGGAATCCCAGCGCGGCCTCGACGCTTCCCCGCCCCCAAGCCCCAATCCCAACGCACCCCTGCGGGGAAGGGGCAGAGCTCCTTGCCGTTGTAACTGGAGGCTGCCTGCCGGGAAGGGGTGAGGGGTGGCCGCGGGGGCCGCAGCGGGGGTCCGAGAAGGACGGGATGCCGATCGAAGGACTGCTTCTTCCTCTCCCGCACCAGAAATAAAACCTGAAAAGTAGCCAGCGTATGTGCTTGATGTCTGAAGGGTGGGTGAGGGCGGCCCTGCCGGGGGACCCAGGGTGGAGCAGGCAGGGAAGTTCACCGCCAGCCCGGGAGTACGCGGGCGGTGGACGCCAGACCCGGGGCCATGCACCTGAACCGCGCGGCACGTCTTCTTTCTCAGCTGAGGCGTGGAGGAACTGCCTTTAGGCTCCAAGCGGTCGCCACTCTTCCCCTGGGCTTCCTCCCCCTTTCCTTCCCGCATCTCTCTCCTCCCCTGTCCCCTTCAAAGCCGTCGGCCCGAGTGCCGAGGCTTCAGCCGGGCCGGAGGAGTCGCGAAGGGACAGGGCGGCCCTGCGGACCGGGCTGTTCTGACTGCGGGCCGGCAGCTCGCTCGTGCATCCAGACGGTCAGCGGTCGGGTTCCCTGGCGCGGAAGCGCCACAGCCAGGCCCGGCTGCCCCTGGGCGCGGGTGGGTGGGTGCCGTGGCTTCCTGCTTTACCCGCTGATGTGTTCATCTGCCCTACTTTCTGAGCTGGGGGTTGCTGCTGGCGGGTTAATCAGGTGGATGGCCCAGACTTGGGGGCGGGGAGCGTGGCCAAGGGGGAAGGGGTCTGAACAATGGGCGAGGCTTGTGGCGAGGTCCCGAACCCTCCGGTGGATACACGCTCCTCTAATGGGAAGCGCTCTGATGCGAATTTAGTTGGGCCCGGACTTGCTCCCTAGTGGGCTTTTTCCTGCGGGAAGGTTGTCTGAGACCGGAGCACAGAGCAACCGTGAGGGCTCCCCCTGCGAGTGCGGGGCACCCCTGGGGAAGACGAGCGCTCGTGGGCGTCGTATTCTGAAAAAGACATCTGTGCACGATTCACCAAAATCACCCTTTGTGGCCTGGGCTGCCAGTGGAGTGCTCTGCCTCTGTTTTTCGGCCGCCCCAGGTGTGGATAGAGGGAGGCCGGGCCACCGCTGGCCTGGGCTGCTGGGGGACTGCAGGCTGAAGACTCAGCCGCAGAGGTGGAAACAGCTGCGTCCGAAGGCTGGTCTTTGGCCAGCCTCGTGGGGGAGTGTGCTGGCCGGAGTGGGTCCAGAGGCCACACAGGCGATCTCCACAAATCAGAGGCCGACCATCTCTGCCTTCCCAGATTTGGAGAGGGGGGCTCACCTAGACAAGAGTCTCATTTGTTCCTAAGCCCTCAGTAAAGCCTGGCTGTGGAGCACCTCCAGGGGGATGTCTGACCCCTGAAATGCAGCCAAGGTCAGTGGCTTCTAGGAGAATTTGCTGCAGCCCTACCAGTCCCTCTTTAACGTGCACAATCAATGCTCTTTTTGTAAACCCTGGCTCAATGCATTAAAAGCAGATTCTGTCTGGAGAGGCCTTTATCCTCCTCACTTTGGGGGTTTATTGTTCTCAGCCAGTGATCCCAGACTGGACCCAGTCTAAATTTTCCTCAAATAGCAACAATGCATAATTTAAACCAGAGCAACCAGTGACAGAACTGATCATTTAAATTATGCAAGATTTGGATGGTTTTTAAAGTGAGATAAAGCAAGATCTTCCTTGGTTTGCAAATAGATCATCTGAATTCAGTTTACTCAGTCCTGATTTTTAGAACTCACAAAGATAAACTTAATCTTGGGGGTGGGGTGGGGTGGGATGATTTCATACATTTAGAGCTGGAAGAGAACACTCAGCCACTCCTTTCATTTAACACCGGGGAAACTGAAGCCCAGAGAGGTGAAGTCTGTTGCCCAAGGTCACAGAGCCATGGGGAAAAGTAGTAGGGTTTTGGGGTGAGCAGGGAGGATTGTTTGAGGAGAGAATCTAGATTTCCCGGCGCGTCCTCATTCAGTGTGGTTTTTTTCTAAGTCATATTGTGGCTGAATCAGAAATCAATAATACATTTTCTGCCTGAGCACAAAAAAACAGCAGAGAGGAATACTTTCACCAGGGCCATGGAATTTTATTTACTGAGAATAGGGAAACGGCCTCATGTGAGTACATAAAACCATGGTGCTTTAGGGTACATCTCTGCTCCAGTGCTTACTCTGGGCAAATGACTGATCATCTGGGACAGGTGTTTGTCCTGCACAGGCAACCTCTCTCGGAAACCCATCTCATCCAAACATGTCAAGGGGTCTGTCTAGATATACCTAGTATTCAGATGTCTCTGCATGTGAGGTTTATAGAGGTCTGTACACGTTTTGTATGATCTATGTAGATACCTGTATCTCGTATAGTATTGTGGATATAAACTTGATCCATATGGGTGTACGAAAATGTGTGTATACAGACAGGCTGCAGCCAAACGATTGCTCATTCAAACCTGGGACTTGCATTGTTCTTGCTTCAAGACATCACAGTATTGAAAGAGATGGAACTTGCCACCAGTGTGCTTTATGACATATGAAATGAGCTCAGGCCAGAAAGCTTTTTGGAGATGAGCATGTTTCTCAACTTGAGCGTCTTGGCTGTCCTTAGCCGGGCCCACAGGTTAAGGCATCCAAGGCCAGGATTTGGCAGCTGCTGACCTCACACTCTCAGCTTCTGCGAGGACTCACATACACTTTTGCATTTGAACAAAATTAGATGACATACGCTTGTCTTTTCCTTACCTCTCATTTCTTCTGGGCCTGGCCATTTTTTTATCCATTGAAATGCAGATTTAAGAATTGACTGCATCTGGAAGCCTTGCACATATCCCTTCCGCCTGTTTTCCATGCTCCTGTTACAATTGGTGTGGGATTTTCTTTCTGCCTTTTCACTGAACTGTGGTCTTCTTGAGGGCAAAAGGTCGCCTTGTTCATCTTTGAGTCCTTGGTTGAATAAATGAATGAATGAGTCCATGAATGGATGCATGAATATTGAGTGGGTGAATGGAGTGGAATGAGCACGGGCTCTGGGGTTCTGTGTCCACATCTTATTAGTTCTGTGACTTTGGGTAAGTCGTTTAACCATATTTTACTTCACAGGCATGATCACAATTGCTTGCCTTCCTTACATACTGGTTTCAAAATCAAGGTATTTGTGGCAGCACTTTAAAACCCACAAAGCACTGTACAATTATACTATTCTATTGTAAGTAGAAGTTCACAGGAAATGGATTCCACCACCATTTGCTCCCAGTAGTTGCACCCAATAGGAGAGGATCCCCGGAAACAGACATCAGAAGGTCTCAACCCTTTTTAATATCATCTCAGCAGACCTTGGCAGACTTTTCCCTTCTGTGTGCCAGTGTGACCTTAAGTGTTTCTCTGATGACCTGAGCTGAGCTTTGCCTCAGTGTCAGCATTACATATGAGGTAAGCGCAGCCCAGAAGCTTATTGGAGATTAGCATATTTCTAAGCCAGTATCAATTATCAGCTTTATTCATTAAGAATTTCCTTTTAAGATTTTTTTTACTCTTGGTGGATTATCCATTATACATCCAAACACCTTTATTATGTTTGTGCCTTTCCAAAGTTGTCTTTTTCCCCCTTGGGAGGTGGGGTGGACACCTAAAATGATACAATGATAGTCCAGTATTCTGGTCAAGGTCTCATGGGGCTTAAGGAAATCTTGAAAAATTATTAATTCATTACCACAGAGCACTTAATTAAATTTGGTTTAAAATGAGATTTTAAATTCATTACAAATTCATAAGATAACAGTATCTCAAAATAATAATAGCATGGCAATTTTTTCATTAGATGCATTTGTTGTTTTTCAGAGATATGAAACAGGTGTTTTCTTTGCAATGACATTGCCTCATTAAAAAAACAACTAGGGTGTACTGGTAGTTATCAGAACATCAGAGAAATATGCATAGTCATTTCAGTGTTCATTTTTAGCTAGAGTAGTCTTTAGTACAAAAGCTAATAATATAAGTCATGGTTTGCTTTTGCATAATTAACTTCTTAGGAGGAAATATTTTGTTGATGAAAGACTACCCAACATTTTCTTTCAGGGAAATATCCTGTTTTCTCCCCTTATCTTGTAAGGGGCTTTGAATTCTTATAATTTCAGTTTTGCCAGTTGGGCCTTTCTTCTCTGTGTGTCTCTGCCCTGGAATTAATCTTCCATGCCCTTCTTGCTTTGACACCATTCCTTCTTTCAGTGATTGTGGTTCTAAAGTCCACCCAGCCTGGAGCTCCTGTCATTGAATCATGGCTGCCATACCCAGCTGAGCACAACTGTCTCTGATTCCATTTCTGATAGAATTTGGGATAACTTGAGTCTGAAAGATGCTTTGATGTCAGATTGGTTCTTACATTTTTGTGGGGGAAGCAACTCTCTGAGAACAGGGCCTAAACTGGTTTGTTAGCAGTATGCTGAGAATTCTAAGAAAATCTTGATGGTATTTTTTGAATGAGATGTTATTCTGCACATATAAATATAAGGTCTCTAGTGAAGAGAGAGGGAGGACTTTAGTAGAAAATGTTGGATGAATTCTGCTTGTGATTTCTTCCACTGTGGTTGGAAGCTCATTTCCCTCTAGAGGAAGATGATGCTGTCCTCTTCTTTTTATACGCCTGGGCTGTGTTCAGTTGTCCCCAGGGGGTGTGCCCTTAACTTCTCAATGTATTTCATTTCACCCCAAACATAAAAATACTTCCTGGATACCTACTCTGTGGTTCCCTCGTCTCCATTCTTCATTGCAACTGCCGGGGTTCTCCCCGCTCAGGCAACACCCATGACAAAACCCACCTCCTGTGTATCTAACACCAGCCCTCTCCTGACTGGTCTCTCTTGTACACTGCCACCACGTTAGTTTTCCTAAAGTAGCTTTGATCTGGTTATGTCTTATTGAAGGCCTTCTCTGACTCCTTAGACTACAGGCCAAAAACCGAATCCTTCGGTATGCTTTCAAGACCAGCTATAATTCAGAGGGGCGTCCTGCCAAGCTCTGCAGTTTTAATGACCACTCCTCCAGTGAGGCAGGAATAGCTTCATTCACCCATGGGTGTTCAGTAGGGGGTGCCCTGCCTAATTCTTCTTTTTGGTACCCGCTGCCCCAACACTGAACATTCACAGGCACCTTTCCCACAAATTTTTCCCTGATTTTTTCAGATAGAAGGTGTCCTTCCCACTGGTAGACTCTCTCAAAACTCTCTCTCACTTGTTTCATACACAAGGTAGAACTCAGGACGTCCTATCTTGGATAATACTCACTACTAGACAGCATGAGGCCTGACAGTTACATTTGCGAACTTGCTACCGTGCACTTATGTTGGCAGCACTGTACAAACGACTCAGTAAGATTTCATAACCTTGTTGTATCAGGGCCTCACAGCTGTGTTCGTGTCAACATGCAGCGGGGTCTTGCTGAGTCATGCTCACTGTCATTGTGTGTTTTTGTGTGCGTTGCGAGAATGTCAGAGCTTGAATTAGAGCGATGGAACAAGATGAAGTTTCTTGTTAAACTTGGCAAGAGTGGAAGTGAAATCAGGGACATGTGAGTCCAAGTTTATGGGGATAGTGCCATGCAGACAACGGCGTGTACAAATGGATTCATTGTTTTTCTGTGGGGACAGAAAGCGTCACTGATGAAGAGAGGTCAGATGACTGATAATGAGCAGAAACTGACTAAAACATTTCAAAAATTCATCAAGTTGTGAGTCAAAATCATCAGCTGACCATGAGAAGCATAGCGGATCAAATAGACATTGGTAGAGAAACAGGAAAAGCTTAACTAAAAATCTTGGTCTGAGAAAGGTGTGTGCAAAAATGGTCCTGAAGGAGCTCTTGCATCACAACCATGTACCAGCTCACACAGCACTGTCTGTGAGGGAGTTTTTAGCCAGTAAACAAATAACTCATTGGAACTCCCTCCTTACTCACCTGATCTGGCCCCAGTGACTTTTTTCTTTACCCAAAGATAAAGAAAATATTGAAAGGAAGACAGTTTGATGACATTCAGCTCACCAAGGGTAATACAATGGTAGCTCTGATGGCTGTTCCAGAAAAAGAGCTCCAAAATTGCTTTGATGGGTGGACTAGGCTCTGGCGTCGGTGCATAGCTTCCCAAGGGGAGTACTTCGAATATGACTGTGGTGATATTCAGCAGTGAGTTATGTAGCACTTTTTCTAGGATGAGTTTGCAAACTTAGTTGTCAGACTTCATAATCTTCATGAAGGCAATGCTTGATTTTCTTAGGGATCCCCACCAGTTTCTTTTATACAACAGGAGCTCAATAAATAAATATGGAATTGACAGAATGTATAACATGCAGCTCTTTTAGAAGGGCCAGAGGGGGTGCTGCATAGAGCGAGCATAGAAACGTCAGGATAGTGTGGCCAGTGCTGACCATCGCCGATTTCAGGAAATATGAGTTACATTATATTCTATGTTGCATGACTCCAGGGGACACCTTTTACCTAAAGTACAACTCCAATGGATGCTAATTACATAAAGTACAATTTCAGGGGCACCAACAGTGAGAAATACCATGCTGGTCCTGGGGAGGTATTCTTATTCCTAGACTTTCCTTGCCATGGAAAATGTTTTCTGCATTGTCTCCATATTCTAAGTTTTGAGAGAGTGGGATAGAATTCCGTTGTGTGCATGTGTGTGGTGTTTCAGTTCTTTTAATAATTTGTTAATTTTTTTTACTACATTTTTATTAAATAATAACATAAAGGTTGAAAGAATTGTGCTTCTAGGGCTGCCCACTGGAAGGTGACTTTGAGTTTGATCTTGATGGAGCTGGCAGTGGGTGGAGACCAGGAGTTAGGGAAGTGGCATGAAGGGGATCTGGCTGGGAGCTAGCAGTCCAGAGTCATAGTGCTGGCACTAATACTTCTGAGCCTCAGTTGAGTCACATGTAAGATGAGAGGTTTGGACTAGAAAATGCTAAAGGTGCCTTCTAACATGGTCATTTTACTGTGACAAGTCCAGGGATATATAAGGTAGCTAGAAGCAGGACTGTAGGCCTTTAAATAGCCATGGGTTCTTATCCTAGGTGTTGGGAACACTAACATATTGCAAACTGTGGACCTCAGTGAGCTGGGAATTACCATTGAAAGTAATATCCCTTCCTCATTTCTAGATGAGCTCCCCCCCCAAAACTTTAGATTCTGGTTTATAAGTTAACATGTAGTTTTGGTTTTTGAAGATGGAACAATAGGACTAAGAGCTGATGATGACTTGTATTGAGCACTATCTTGTATTGTTGCTACTAGAGAACCTCATTTAGACTCTGAAGGGTGGATTTTTTTTTTGAGTAGGAGTCTGTTGCTCAGGATGGAGTGCAGTGGCACGCTTATGGCCACTGCAGCCTCGGCCTACTGGGCTCAGGTGATCCTTCTGCCTCAGCCTTCCAAGTAGCTGGAACCACAAGTATGTGCCACCACGCCTAGCTAATTTTTTGATTTATTGTGTAGATGAGGTCTTGGCAAGTTGCCCAGGCTGGTCTCGAACCCCTGGGCTTAGGCAATCCTCTCACCTCTGCCCTCCAAAGTGCTGGGATTACAGGTGTGAACCACTGTGCCCGGCCACGGATGGATTTTTAAGTGCTGTCTCTCTAATTAGTGAAATTAGAACCTTGGCAGTGTGGATCAAGTGGAAAATTTGTAGACTTAAGCAATATACTCCTATATATTTGCTTGATTAGAGTAGTGGAAAGTACAAATTTGGGTGCAGTGTAACTATAGGTACAGTCCAGCATTCTGTGGTTCTGTGGACTGTATTAACTGTAAGGGAAGAAATGCACATGGTATCCAGCATTCACTCATTCACTTGCTCATGTACGTATTCATTCGGCTCATGTTTATTGGGTGCTACTAGTTGCTGGGGCTGAGTTGAAGACAACACTGGCGTGGTTTCTTGGCTCATGGTTGGATGGAGAAGACTGTCTTAGACCACTCCTACCTCTTTCACTGCACTTCAGCCACACTGATGTTTTGTGTTTTGTGAACATGCCAGCCTCGCTCCTGTAGCTCCCAACATCAGAAAGCTACCACCAATTTTCACATAGAGGACTCCATCTTATTATTTAGCTCTTAGGTCAGATGCTGCCTACATTATTACTTGTCTGTTGCCATGTAGTAGATTATCTCCAAACTTAGTGGCTTAAATAATGATAAGCACTCACCATCTCTCAGTTTCTGTGGGTCAGGAATTCAGAATGGCTTACCTGGGTGGTTTTGACTTGAGGTCTCTCCTGAGGTTGCAGCAAGACATTGGCAAAGTCAGTTGTCTTCTGAAGGATTGATTGGAGCTGGAGAATGGTTTTCCAAGATGGTTCACTTATGCAGTGCTAGTTGTGGGCAGGAGGCCTCAGTACCTCCTCATGTAGGTTGCTCCAAAGACTGCTTGAACATCCTCATGACACGGTGCTGGCTTTTAGCAGCTAGAGCAATCAAGGGAGTAAGGCAGAACACAATGTCTTTATGACCTCGCTGCAGAAATCACACATCGTCATTTCTGTGACACCCCATCTGTAATCCAGGTCAGCCATGTTCACTGTGAAGGGGACTACACAAGAACATTAACGCCAGAAAGCAGACACCACTGAGAGCCCTCTTCCAGGCTGCCTACCACACAAAGAGGCTTTCTTTGTAACATATCTCTAAAGTAACAGTCTGTCCCACCCTGTAACTGTCCAATCCAGTGTTTTATTGTCTTTCAAGCAATTGTTAATAATCTGTCTCCCCCACTAGAACCTAAACTTTGTGAGAATAGGGATGTTGCCTGCATGTTTATGAACTATGCCTGGCACATGATAAATATTAACTGAATAAATGTGAATAAATAATGAATGTAATTGAATAGTTTATTTATAAGGGATCGTAATTACTTATTACACCTCACATCTCCAAAAAATAAGTTGTGACAGTTTCTGATAAAAGACACAAATAGGATAAAATCATACAACTATGATATCTATCTATCTATCTATCTATCTATCTATCTATCATCTATCTATGGTTTAGCAATCCATTTTACTTCTTTTGTAGGTAGAAATGGGAGCTCAGAGAAGTTACTTGTCATGTCCCACAGTGAAACCCCACCCAGAGTTGGGTCCATTATGCTATGCTCCTCAGCTGGATTGCTAACATCCTGCACATCTTAGTGAATCAGTTATTCCCGCCACACAAAAATAAGTCCAAGTATGGATACAAAGATGGTTATAAAGTTGCTTGCACATACAGAATACAGTTAAGACAGCTTGTACTCCCTGGCGAAGAAACCAAATCTATTTAATTGGATGGCAAAGGAGAGCTCAGCTAAGCTAATCAATATAGATAATTAGCAGTGTCTTGGATGTTGAAGATAAAAAGTTAAGATTTTATGTACTGAGAGCACCCAGCTGTAGGTTCCTGGAATATGTGTTTGGTCCTAACCTGAGTAAGGAGCCAGAAAGACCCCTGGGGTTCCAGGGCCCAGAAAATGCACATTACAAATGGAAACAGAGATGGCTGAATTGTTAAAAATCAGTTTAATTTAAAAAAAGCTGTTTCCGGTTCTCATTATAAAATCAACATATGGTCATTGCAGAACACTTGGAAAATGGAGAAAACATAAAAAAGAATTCCCAGATTATCCAAATTCATGATTCCTAATGATTATCACATATGCATTTTGCTGTATGACTTAGTAGTTGTTCCCTGTGTATCGCTAAATAGATTTCTTTAAAAAATTGAGATCATATTATATATCATAAGCAACCTGTTTTCTAAAGTTAATAACTAACTTTATGCTATTAATTTTTTTCTATGACATAATTTAAAAAACTGTCATGAGGGATTCTAAACTTGTGTAAAAGTAGACAGGATACATTACTGGTGGGAATGAAGAAATGACCGTACAGCCATTTTGGAAAAACAGTTTGGCTGTTTCTGAAAATGCAAAATGTTAAACATAGAGTTACTATGTGACCCAGGAATTCCACTTCTAGGTATATGCTCAAGAGTACTAAAACTATATATTCATGCAAAAATATGTACATGAATGTTTATGGTAGCCTCAAAAAGGAAACAACCCAAATGTCCATCAACTGATGCATGAATAAGCAAAGTGTAGCATACCTGAGCAACAGAATATTATTCCACACTGAAAGGAAGAACTAGTACATGCTGTGACGTGGATGAGCCTCATGCCACAGGAAAGAAGCCAAGCACAAAAGGCTATGTGTTGTATGATCCCATCTATACAGTGTTCAGAATAGGCAAATCCATGGAGAGAGAAAGGAGACTAGTGGCTTCTGGGGGGAGCTGGGTGTGGGGCAGGGAGTGACCGCTATGTCCTACCTGGGTGGGGATGATCGCACAGCTCTGCCAAGACACTAAAAATCACTTGTGCACTTCAAAGGCGTGAACTTCATGGATTAGGAATTAAATGTCAATAAAACTGTTACAAACAAGTTGACAGAAGAGTAAATGATCCCCCTCTGAACATTTAATTATTGCCTTTGACCAGTCCTGTTTCATCTCCACTTCCGCCCACTCCCTCCTCCATGTTATTTTGAAGCGTCATACATCTCATTTATTTGTAAATATTTCAGCATGCATCTTAAAAATACATAACCACAATACTAATATCATGCCTAAAACATTTACTATGTAATATAATATTCAGTCAGTGTCACGTTTCTACTGTGTGTTTAGACTGCTTGGCATTCTATTGTGGAGATGTGTTATATTTAACCAATTCCTACTGATGGAGCTTGACATCATTTCCAACTTTTCAATTCTTATAAGCAGTGCTTCAGTAAGCATTTTCATATGTACATCTCTGTGTACGTCTCCATTTCCTTAGGATAAGAAATTCTTAGAAGTGGAATTTAGAATGAAAGTGTATAAATACTCTCTAAGGCTCTTGATAGTGCCAAATTATCTTTCAGTTTCTTGTGATTAGGTGTGTATCATTTACAAATGAACACATAAGGCTTAGGAAAATCAATTAGTTTACCAAAGGTCATAGAGCTACCAAATGACTGGTCTTGTGACTGGTCCTAAAGCCACTGTCTACAGTGACTCATGTGGTCATCATTTTATTTATGGACCTTGACATAACATCAGAGTTATCTGGTGTATTATCACCCTGGAGCCCACAGATTTGATTTTGAGCACAAGTTCTTTGCTTTTATTAGCATAGTGGAGTTTTGTTTTTGTTTTTGTTTTTTGAGTTGGAATCTCACTCTGTCACCCAGGCTGGAGTGCAGTAACACGCTCACGGCTACCCTAGTGTCGACTTACTGGGCTCAGGCGATCCTTCCGCCTCAGCCTTCCAAGTAGCTGAGACTACAGGCACACGCTGCCACGCCTGGCTAATTTTTGATTTATTGTAGAGATGCGGTCTCACCAAGTTGCCCAGGCTGATCTTGAACCCCACCCAGAGTTGGGTCCGTTCCTTTCGCCTGGGCCTCCCAAAGTGCTGGGATTACAGGCTTGAGCCACCACGCCTGCCCATCTTGTTTTTAGAGTTATTTCTGCTAGGCTCGGTGGCTCAGCCTATAATCCTGTGCTTTGGGAGGCTGAGGTGAGTGGATTGCCTGAGCCCATGGGTTCGAGACCTGCCTGAGCAACTTGGTGAGAACTCGTCTCTACAATAAATAAAAAATTAGCTGGGCATGGTAGCACGCCTGTAGTTCCGTCTACTTGGAAGGCTGAGGTGGAAGGATTGCTGGAGCCCAGAAGGTCATTGCTGGGGTGGTGGTGAGCGTGCCACTGCACTCTAGCCTGGGTGATGGAGTGAGACTAGAACTCAAAAAAAAAAAATTGTCACAACTTGATGGCTGTCAGTCTTGCAGAGGCCAAGTGCTTTAACTTACCAGATTTTGTAAAGTAATCCTCCACTTAAAAAATGCCTACAGGTTATTTATGTCTAGGGTAGAAATCCAGAGCTTCACATGGACATGGTTTCATCATTTCTACTTCCAGGTATTTTTTTTTAACTGCCTGTCATCAAATCATAGCAGTGTGGTGGGTGGAATAGGTTGTAGGCAGTACTTGTAAACTGTATTTAAATAATAATAATATTTAGCATTTATAGAGCACTTTATATCTTCAAAGTACTTGCAAACATTATCTAATTAAATGCCATCTGCTATTATAATCTGGACATAAATGCACTTAAATCCAGAACAGGTTCATGAGAAAAGTATTCATTTGAAAGTTAATGCTAGCTGTGCTTTAAAAATCTATGCAGTGGTGGGAATGCTCGATTTTGGGATTCCGTTGGAGTGTTTTGTGCATCTCAGTTTGGCTCGATGGTGGGGTTGGATTCTGTCTGCACTTGCTGCCTCCGCTGGATATCTGATCACTGAGGGCTGAGTGTCCATCATCACTCTGGCCCTTAGAGATGCTAAAATATAAACAGCATTAGTAAGCTTTAAAGTAGGCTCCCTCACTCCATTTCAGGTCCTGGCTTCAGATCAAACTGCTGTTTGTAAGTGAAATGAAATGGGATAGTGCAAGGAAGAGTGACTGCATGCCGTGTTTTAGTAATTTCCATCTGAGAGTAGTGGATTAAACTGCACAGTGGGATACGCCATACAGAAATGCACTGGGGGAATGCGGCATCTGTAGGCTGACTGTACTAACTGCTTCTTGCTGTTTTGGAGATGTGTCTGTGTGTTGTCCCTCGACCGACACCCAGTATTGCCAGTGTAGATGTGTCTGGAGCGAGGACCCATGCAGCTCCCCCAGTGGGTAACAGAGGGTTTGGCGGTTGGTAGAATCTCAGGAAATGTTGTCCATGCACCGCGATTTTCTAAGAGCTGGTTCACAGTTTAACTACCTAAGTCAGTAGTTATCAGAGTGAGATCCTTGGACAAGCAGCTTCAAAGTTACCTCTGAGGTCCTCCTGCTCCTCTGAACTCCTGAATCAGAGACTCGCAACTCGGCCCAGCTCTCCATGCTTGAAGAAGCCCTCCTTGGCAGTGCAGAGGCACTTTGGATTCGGGGAACCCCTGGCCTAAGTGTCTAAAGACAGTTTTCTTGCTTCTTGTTCCTTTCATGTTCATTCACTCAACAAATATTTGTTGAGCATCTGCTATGTGACTAACTGTGCTAAAAGCTGAAGATGTAGTAATGAAGACATAATGCCTAATGAATGGGAGAAGTAATTGTTAAGGAAGTAATCATCAAGATGATTTACTAAGCACAGCTTGCTGTAGGAAAAACACAGAATATAGCCACAGAAATTGGAGCGTGCTTGAGAATGCTGCAGGGTAGGAAACAGAGATTCATATAAGGTAACTGTAACTTTTTCATAAGGTGTATGGCCTCAAAGACATTGGAAGGTACACATTTTGAGGAATATGGAATGCACAATTTTATACTAATATATGCCTTGAATTGTTTGTAAGAAACAGGGATACTTGAAATTGAAAAATCTACAGTTTTCACCTGATAATCCTGGAGTATTCTTTGCATTGCCTCTTTTTTTTTTTTTTTGAGTCGAGCTCTCGCTCTGTGACCCAGGCTGGAGTATAGTGGCACAATCCTGGCTAGCTGCCGCCTCGACCTCCTGGGCTCAGGTGATCCTTCTGCCTCAACCTCCCAAGTAGCTGGGACTACAGGTGAGTGCCAACCTACTCGGCTAATTTTTGGATTTTTTTGTAGTGACTAAGTTTTGCTGTGTTGCCCTGACTGGTCTTGAACTGCTGGACTCAAGTGATCCTCCCCCACCTTAGCTTCCCAAAGTGCTGGGATTACAGGTGTGAGCTGCTGTGTCTGACCACCATTTTTTTTTATTTAGCAAGTTTATTCAGTGTCTAGAAAAGTTGCATCCCCATGACCAAGAGGATGTATCCATCTGATGTTGGTTTCCTGTTTTTTCCTATAGGCCTGTAGAGATAAGTTTAAAGCCCCAGCAGGTGCTGACATTTGCCAAAAAAAATAAAATAAAATAAAATAAAAAATAAATGCATGTTCACAAACCATTTTAGCTCTACTTTTGTTAGAAACCTAAAATCTTTGAGTTATTTATTAAAACCTGGAAAATAGAGTGGATATTTGGAATCTAGACAGTGGGTTAAAAGATTTCCTTACTGAGAAATCCCACAGACTTTCTTTGTAACACCAACTTGTAAACATTTCTTACCTGGCCACAAAAATGTCCCATGTTGTTATTGAATTCACAGTTCTTAGGTAAGCTCACTGTTCATACTGCATGTCTGTTTATTTGGAGAAAAGTTGATGGCAAGTGTGGTTGCTAAAGCAACTTTTTATTTAACTTGATAATGAACATGCACACAAATTTTATTTTATACTCATTGCCGGGGAAGATGTTTTAGAAAAAGTAAATTTGAAGATGCCCCCCTCCTCCCTTAGAAGACCTAGTTTAAAGGGAAAACATGGTTAGATAATCATCATTTAGATTAGATTTTTTAAAAAATGGGAGGCTAATGACAATTAGGTTTTTCCCAGTATTGACAGCTTGAGGGGGTAGATCTAACTTTCTCAGAAGAGACCTCAGTGTCATCAGAGTATCAAGGAATTATCCAAGCATTTGAATCAGGCATGCTAACTACTCTTCAGATGGGGCAATGAATGACATCATTCATAAAGTACTGTCTAGGACCATGCTTGAGACAGTTTTTTTTCTAGCTGTGGTAAAATCATAGGCTCTCAGAAAACCACAAATTTGAAATGGAGTCTTCACAGCTTTTCCATCGACTCCTTTCACACCATTGTGATAATATATGCTGTCATTTGCGTGGTTGAAAGGGTCTTTGGAATTTGGAAGTGCTGCGGTTTTCCAGTTGAATGCCAAGGCTCTTAGAGCACAGAGATTCTGGGTAGCTTTGGAATCAGGTGGTTTGGGAGCTGGTGTCTTACCCAGGAGTGGTTGATGAGGTCCAAAGTCAAGTGCTTGCTCTTCCTAAAAGGCCAGTCCCTCTTCTTTAAATTGGTAGCTCTAGCAGCAGTCAGAGAGAACTCAGTTTTCTTTCCAAGCAAACAAATAAACAAAAGCACCATAGTGCTTTCCTAGAGTGTAATACTCAGATGCTACTCGGGAGAGAACATTGCACAGGCACTCTGTGGTCTGAACAATATGTATATTCTCTCTGGGAGTATTTTAAAGATGTAACTAGTGCTGGTATTGTAGCCATCATTTCTTGAATATAAACAGTGTTTATTTTGGGAGAAGAACAGATGCAAAACTGAAATATAGAAGTCTACACATTTAGGCGGAGAGGGAAAGGGAAGAAGAGCAGTGTTTCTTTAAAATAATGGTAACCCAATCTTCGTAACTCCTTTGTTTTCTTGTGCAACTGAAAATTAGCAGGGGAAATCTCTTGGAACCTGAACAACTGGGTACCTAAACCTCCATTTAACCAGAAAAATGTCAGCAGGTAATCCTCATGGATCCTCATCACTAAAAACACAGAGGACTCCTCCCCAGGAGGAAGCCCTTCTGTGAGAGAGGAAATTATACCCATTCAATGAAATGTGTATGATACTTAAAATAAAACCTTGGAAAGGGATACAGGGATCCCGGCCTGAGAGCATGTGCTGACGGGATTTGAAAGCGTGGTGTCCCTCTGTGGTCTCCGAACCCAGGTTCTTGCCAGTTCTCCTCCCTCCCACTTAATTTGTGTGTAAGTTTGCAAAAGGTACCTGGGGTTTTCAGAGCAACAGGGGCATTCTTGTGACTATTAAGCTGTCTCTCCCCTTGAAGCCAGTCTGTTTCTTTTCTTTTCTGGAAGCAGGGCCTCTGTTTTGTGTCTCATCACCTGATACAATGCAAGTTGCATCAGATTTAAAGACATGGTCCCCTGACCTCTGTTCCTGTTTCCTGTGGCTGTGGTTGCTACTTTCCATAAGCTGCCACTGGTCTCAGGATTCACAATTAAGATTTTGTCCCTGTGGATACTCTGTCTAGTGTGTGAGGCATATTCTCATTTGTCTTGCTTGGTTCCCTAAGAACTCCCATTTGGCAAATATTTTGGTTGAATTTCGTATGACCATTATAGGCTTACTTTGACATTGCATGTTGATGTTAAGTGGTCCAACCATGTTTTTAAATGGACATCACTGGTAATTGGAATTTTTTTTTAGGTAGAATTTGGAATATGAATCAATTGTGAGGCCATGTGAACTCTACAGTTCACTGACTGCTAGTCAAAACCTTGTCCAGACCATGCTTCATCCACAATAAAATGTAAATCTGAATTTTAAAATATGCCTGAGAATATGAAAAAACTGGAACTCTCATACATTGCTGGTGTGACTATACAACAGCTCAGCCACTTTGGAAAAAAGTTTGACTATTTCTGAAAAAGTTAAACTTATCAAATAAACTTAATACACGATCTGGTAATTCTACTACTGCTATCTATTCAAAAGAATTGAAAACATGTCCACATAAAAACTTGTCACAAGTGTTCACAGCAGCATTATTCATAATGGCCAAAAAGCAGAAATAGCCCAAATATCTATCAGCTGATGGATGGGTAAACAAAATGTGATGTTTCCATACAATAGAATACTCTTCAGCAATAAAAACGAATGAGTTACTGATACTGGCTACAACATTGATGAACCTCAACAATGTCATGCTAAGTGAAAGAAGCCAGACGCAAAGCTTATGTGTTTCATGAGTCTGTTGACATGAAATGTCCAGAAAAGACAATTCTATGGAGACAGGAAGTAAATAGGTAGTTGGCTCGGGTTGGAGTGACTG
The DNA here is from genome assembly GCF_000164805.1 of Carlito syrichta. Lineage (NCBI taxonomy): Eukaryota > Metazoa > Chordata > Mammalia > Primates > Tarsiidae > Carlito > Carlito syrichta. The sequence continues at coordinate 405,998 of NW_007248863.1, forward strand.
CAGGTGGGCCCGAGGGATCTCTTTGGGGTGATGAAAATGTCTTGGAATTGGATAGTGGTAACATGAGCAAATTTTATTGTATGTAAACTACACCTCAAAAAGGTGTTAAAATATAGTACACCCGAGACTGCTTCTTAATTGGATCAGCTTCACACACCAGAGGCAAATTCCTGAGTCAGGTCACTCTGTGGTATTCCAGGAAGGCCATCTCTTCAACACCTGCAGAAGTGGGGACTCTGGTCCTGTCTTCTGCTTATTCTACCTATTCTCCTATCTTCCTTTATTTTGAAGGGCTTGTCACAGTCTACAAGCATAATCATAACGATTTCCCTCAAGATAGGACAGTCCAGGTAACTTACTCCTCCAGCAGAGAAAGAGGACTTTGGATCCAGGTCTGGGAGAGCCGTTCCTGTCTAAAACCATGCCCTACTAACTATTTTCTCAGTGTTTTGTGCTTTTCCTCATATCCATGCCATGATGCATGCCATTCCTGAGGCCTAGAGCTCTTCCCCAGTCCCTGTCATAATATGCCTTTGGTTAACAGATTCTTTGTCTCCCTCCAACATCCTCTTCCACCATAAGAAACTGGAAGCTCCACAAAGGCAGGATCTGTTTTGTGTATCCTCATATCCATTTATCAGTGAAGTGAGTGCCTTCTCATGACTTTACAGAATAGACTAGGCTCCTTAACTTAGCCAGGCCTTCTAACCATTCCCCACTTCCCCTCTATCTACTAATCTAGTGTCTTTCAAATTGTGATGAATTGTGGAGTGAGTTTAATGGGTTGTAATTAGCCTTTGGAAAAAAATAAAATAGAGTAGAAAAACATTCCTATGGATGGTATTGTATATGCTTGTATGTATTTGGTCACAATGTAGAATGTGTTTTTTACAGGGCATGGAGACTAGAAGTTTGAAGTTCACTGCTTCAGCAGTACATAGGATTGCAAATGACTCTACTAGAGGGATTTTAATTTGCAGTTTCTAGTTTGACATTTCAAGCTTTTGGGGCCCAGAGATCTGCACCTCTATAGTGACATATATTAAGAAGCCATAGCCAACTGCTGTTCCTGACATCTGTCCAGTTGATTTAGGCCTTATGGTCGGTCACTCATTCAACACCTCCTGGAAGCTAGATGCAGTGCTAGGACTCTGGGTGCAGCTGTGAGAATGACAGGCGCTGGCTAGCTGGCAAGGTGGGTGAGGACTCAGTGCCAGTGATTGCTGTGGTCATTCCCCAGCTGGCAGGGGCTTGGATATTATAAAAACAGAGACAGCCGGGCTTGGTGGCTCAGCCTGTAATCCCACGCCTTGGGAGGCTGAGGTGAGTGGATTGCGATGAGCCCACGGGTTCG
>NW_007248863.1:407371-418136 GCF_000164805.1 Carlito syrichta
AGCGGCCACTGCACTCCAGTCTGGGTGACTGAGTGAGACTCCAACTCAAAAAAAAAACAAAAACAAGCACACAAAACAAAACAGAGACAAAGGAAAACCAGGGACACTATCATATTACGTAAGGAAAACTGTAGGAGAGCAGCCTGCAGGTTTCCACCGTGTACCCCAATGAGGCTGCATGATGGTGAGGGTATGGCCCTTCCCTTGAGCCAGCTGGGAGACAGGGTGGCATGTTCATGAAACCAGTGAAGACTGAGCACATGCTTAGCATCTGACGGTCACCTGTACCAGGTGCTGAGTGAGGGATGGGAGACAGGTGGCGAGGCTGGTGGCTCACGCTGACCTTGGCTAGGGCAGGGCTTTCAGGGAGGAATCTGTGGTCCAGGATGTGGTCCTTGGCTTTGCAGTTCCAAGAACTGCACTGTGCTGTGGCCAGGGTACTGAGTCTCAGGTCATACCAATACGTGGATGTACCTGACACTGATCTGGAGCATAATTTATATAATAATAGTGTAGCAACACCTCTTTCTCTCTCTCTCTCTGTGTGTGTGTGTGTATCTATATATATGAAGCTAGTCAAGTGAAGTAGTCAAGGAAGCAGTAAGTGAGGAGGAGAAACAAATGCTAATGCCACCATTAGTCGCTAATGCCCGTTTCAACCACTGGCCGTGTGTCTAGCACTGGGCTAATTATTTTAATAAAAGTTCAGTCTTATTAATGCACGTTTTTGGTACGCACTATTCTAGTTTTACCGATGTGGAAACTGAGGCTTAGGATCAGTGACGTACGGAACATGGCGGCGCCTGTTTTTGAGGCTAGGGTGGTCTGATTTCAAAACTCTTGGAATGGAAGCATTGTGCTATTGCTACTTCCTGTTTTCTAAACAAGTAGCGGAAATACCTTTTAGCGGTGGAACCTCTGTCTCTTCTCCAGGGAAATGTATTCCTGATTTTGGAGGGCCTGGAGACTCTGGAATTTTGGTTACAAAAGTGCCAGGTGGGGCTAGAATGAGGCTGGGGTTGAGCTGGAACACAAGGCCAGAATACTGATCTCACGGGTGGTTGTTGGACAGGGCGGGTAAACCCACACACACTCTCCCTTTTGGGATCCCGATCAATCCCCAAAAGACCTGTTACTGAGACGTATTTTAAATGAAAAACATACCAGTTGCAGTGAGTTTATTGCCTGGATCCTCTGGTTGTCGTTCACCTCGACTTTGGTTTTCTGTCTTGCTCTGTTCGCACTTTATATCACCTGGGTCTCTGTTTTACTTTAGAATTACTTGCACATGTGGCCATTGGTTTCTTTAAACTATAAGTATCTCAAGGACAGAAGCCTAGGGCGCTTCTTGAGTGTCTTGTGTCCTGTAGTTCACCAGGCACATAATTCACTACAAAACTTCTTGGAGTCACCATGTTTGGATCCCGCATCCCCACTATGCCTCAGTGGATAGCGGACTGGCCTTCCAATTGTGAAAACACAATTTTGTGTGTTTTCAGCCCTTAAGAGGAGGGATTGTGACATTGTAAAACCAGACCGTAAGAATGCAGGAACTCCTGAGAAAGGGAAAGACCTGTGTCCCAGGCAGCCGTGGGTCTTAATGTCAGCATTGTTAGAAACTGCTGCGATCCTATAAAGTTCCATGGGAAGAAGCAGGGAGGGGCCCTGAGATGGCCAAGTGCCCTTCACTGGTTGTTTTTCTGTTTCCCCTTCAGACTTGAAAGTGGTTCACTAACACAACAGACCAGAAACCTCTTAATGAGTGCAGACTTGGCACATGAGACACAGGTGACTTTCTGCTGGCGACGAGCCACTGTGCAGGTGCAGCAGTTACATTCTCACTTCTGTTCTGTGGCAGAAGCGCTGCCTGTGGGCAGCTTCCCAGTTGACTCACCTGGAAGCAGGGACCAGGCATCATGCCAGCTAGCTGATGAGCTGGGTCTCCATTCTTGTTCCTCAGTACCTGTCATCGGCGGCACCTTGTAGGCATTCTGACTTCTGTTGAACGGAATTGTCCAGAACTTTCTTTTCTTTTTTTTTTTTTTTGAGTTGGAGTGTCACTCCGTCGCTCAGGCTGGAGTGCTGTGGCATGCTCATGGCCACCCCAGCGTCGACCTGCTGGGCTCCGGCGAGCCTTCCACCTCAGCCTTCCAAGTAGCCGGAACTACAGGTGTGCGCCACCACTCCCAGCTAATCATCTGGAACTTTCTAAGTTTGCTTTTAAGAAACACAAAAGAGAAAGATTCTCTCCCTGACATGGCGTCAGATGAAGTTCAAAGATGGCCTTGGTGTGGGAGGTGATACTTAGACTTTAGCCACCTGATAGGAGTTGGGAATGATGTGACCAGCATAGTGGCAGCTTCACCCTCACCTCCCTGCCTGCTGGGATGAGAAGCCTGCCTCTAGCAGGTCTGGTCTGGGACAGAACTGTTCTTTAGAGGCACAGGTGCTTGAGTACTTCGTGGGGCTGTGAATCCCAGAAACAGTTGCATGCATTAATAAGTCTTGGGGGGTACAAGGTAAAAGCCCCTTTCCTCTGCCTGTGCTGGCATGTGTCTATTCCTTTGTTTTATTTTTAACTTCTAAGTATTGATTGGCTTTAGGGAGTGGTCATTGCCTTTTGTGGTGTTTTTACAACTGCAGGCAGATAAGGCCTCTAGCAATTCACTGACTTTCCTTGAACAGAACAAGGCAAGGTGGAGGGGGAGCTCAGGTCTGCAAAACAGAATTCAGGGACAGAGGCTGGCAATCATGTCTCTGATGTTCTTTCCTGGGTGCCTCTTGCTAAGCTTAGGCTCTTTTTTCCTTTACAGATGCACATTTTGCAGTAATTAGCTGATATGACTGTAATGAACTATGGCTTCATTGGATGAAATCTTTGAAATTTTGTGTATTAAATTGACTCTCAGGTGACGAGTAGAATTCCAACTATAAAGAAATAATGAGTAGATTCCACACTTTTATAGGCTTTGGGGCAGAAATTAAAAAAATAAAAAGGGTAACTGGCTCCGATGCAGCTGGGCTTGACTTTACCTTTTCTGAGGTGTGTTGAGATCCTTGACAACATGGCAAGGTGGTCCAAGGGGTGGATACATCATGGGCTCTGTGGGAGGACAGGGAAAGGATGGTGAGGAGGATGCATGGCCTGCTCCAGTGCAGACTCATGGTGAAACGTTCCAGTCTTCAGCTTGTTCTCAGCCCTCTAAAATCAAGGCGTGTAAATGAATAGTGATGGCCTCTGGTGTCTGGTTAGGATTCTCCAGATGCTGCCTTGGCAGTGCACATAGGTGGCAATTCCGCAGACAGTAACTTGCAGGAAAGGTGACCATGAGATAGCATGGGCTCATTTGCGAGCTTGGAGCTTATCTCACTTGTTTTCAGAGTCGCAGGAAACAAAATGACATGAGATTCTGTTAGGGGTCAAACTCTCTGTATTTGAGTCCTGGTGCTACAGCTTGCTAGCTTTGCCGCCTGGGACAAGTTAGGTAAAATCCCTAGGCTTTTTTTATACCTGTGAAATGGAGACAATAATAGTTCATGTAGGGCTACTGCAGGATCTAAAAAGACATACTTGATATGAATCACTTAGGACAATGCTTGGTCATATTGCAAGCACAAATGCTTGATAAGTTCAACATGGACATTCCTCTTTCAAACAATTTGAGAGCCCACTCTCAATCTACTGCAGTGCAAGAAACTGAATATATGTAAGTTTACAAGATATTAGGTTCTGCCCTCAAGAAGCTCAAAGGGTAGTGGTGAAACAGGTAGAAAAAGAGATACACAGTGTATCTAGTAAGAGCACCAAGGAGATGGGGGAGTGGACCAAGGTAGGGGATGGGGGTTTCATGGAGCTGAAATGACTTATAGCACTTCTCAGTGGTTCTCAGTGATGTGGGGGAATGCCATGGATGTATTGGTGTGAATGAAGTATGTGTTAGATATAGCCCTTGCATGTCTCGTACCGTCCTGTCCTCCTGCCCCCACCCCAGAACAAGCCACGTAATTCCATGTTTGAATTGTTATATCTGTGTCTCTTGCCTGCCACCCTCTGACTCTAGGTTTTCCCTCTTCAATCTCTCTGTTATAGAATCTGGAAAAATTATATCTACATGAAGTATTATTTATTAATAAGCAACAATCTTCCTTCGTCTTCCTTTTATTTCTAAACTTTGTTGGAACCTGCTTTGTATGAGGAAAGCTAAAAATTGCTAACAAACAGTATGGAGTTGAAAACACAGAAAATGCCATTTTAAGCCCTTCTGTTTCTGTCTTAGGAAATCTATTAATACCACACATTAGTAGGCTAAAGGACATTAACTTTGGATTCATTTCAACAGATGTCAAAAAGGCATGGGGAAAGGCATGGGGAAACATTCAGCAGTCATTCTTGATTAAGAAGTATAACAAAACACAAACTGCTCTTAAGAGACTAGAAATAAGAGCATTTTTTCTAAACGTGACAGAGAGTGTCTCTAAAACCAATGGCTAACCCTAATCTTTAAACACCAGAGACTATTGGACACTATTGTCTCTGGTGTCCCTACCTGTAGTTGACCCCATCCTCTTTCTTGCTGATGGAGCTCTGAATTGCTCTGGTGTTTATCCTTCCACATCCTCAGGGGCTCTGGACCCCCATTTCCCCAGCATGGGTGAGGTGGATTAGATTAAGCCAGTCATTGAGATACCATTTTGTTGATGATTGGTTTAAGTAAGTCATGTGACACAACCTGTCCAATGAAGGGGCCAGAGGAAGCCTTACAGAGGGTTCCTGGAAAGGTTTTCCAGGTTTTTGATAAGTGAGTTTTTAAAAAGAGTTTTTCTGTCCTGGAGGTGGGTATTGTCTATAAGCTAAGATTTGCTGCAGCTATCTGGTAACTATGAGGGAAAGTCTGGAGAACCACAGAAAATCCAACTCAGGGCCCTATATTGTTAAGTGTGAATTGATCAACCCTGGAACTGGCCTGACTCCAGACTTCGTATTATGTGAGACTTAAGAGAATCAACTGCAAATATTAAACAATAATAATTCAGCAATGGGCTCTGGGTACAAAATAAATATGCTCAAATAATTAGCATTCTTATCAGCCAGTGAAAATAACCAATTACAAAATACATTTGAAAAATGTTATCCTTTACAATAATAACAAAAATGTTAAATATCTAGGAATAAATTTAACAAGAAATCTGCAAGACCTAGATGAGGAAAAAATTTAAAACTTAACAAGAGGCATACTGAGACCAATAAAAATATTAAGCAGGAATTTGTTTTAGGATCTGACAAAATGATTCTAAATTTCATTTGGAAGTATTGTTTTGTGTGTGTGTGTGTGTGTGTGTGTGTGTGTGTGTGTGTGTGTGTGTATTCTATGTTTATGCTATAATTTTGTTTTTAAAAGTTATAACATAGTAGATTATGATTTTTATTAACATAAATATACTCTTTCAGGTAATGACTTTTTAAAGGAATTATGTTTGGTTTCATAACACTGTTATGTTTATTTTGCTTTGTGTCTTCTCAATATGTTTGATCCTTCTTTTATTTCTAAACTTTGTCTTGATTTGTTTTTTTCTGTATCTCTTGAAAATAGCATATGTAGTAAGATTTCATTTTTGAACCTAATCTGAGAGTTTATTTTAAAAGGGTAGTTTAAAATTTTTGATTTTATAGCTATAAGTGATATGTTTGACTTTTTGTCACTTTATTTATTTCACTTCCCTTAGTGTCTTCTTTGTTTTTCTATATAGACTATTTTCAAAAATCCATTTGGAATATATTCTTAAACCTGCAGTTTTCTAATTATACAAATTAATAATAAAACATGACCCTTTAATGTCCTCATTGCATATTAAAGAGTTGGGTGAAACCTGATTCCCCTACCCAGATCCCATGCTTCTCTTGTACCTTCCAGTGTTTGTTGGTTTGATGCTGTAGGTTAAATATATGTATTCTGCTATCTGACACCAATTGAGTTATTAAGATTTAAAATTGGAAGGTATTAAATACAATACATTGCTTTTCAAGGATGCTTTTGGCCCTTTGCATTAAGTTGGCTGTTACACTCAGTCATTTCCTGCTCTGTTATATTCTTGAGTTCTCTATTTTGATTTTGTATTCAATTAGCTGGAATATATACTTTGAATAGTTTTTTGGTGTGAGAATGTGTCATGTTTGTGCCATGTTATGAGGTCTTGCATAGCTTGCACAGTCTGGGGTTACAGTGATCTTATCACAACCTTTTCCCCTCATAGGTTAGTAGTATAATATTGTGAAAGAGAGGTTTAAGGCTAATTTCACATTTGTTACTTTGTAGTTAACTGATTTCCTGTCTGGTTAGTTGTATAGTTTTAAACAATATTTGAAATTACTTTTTTGGGCATAGGTATAGGGTTTGTTTTCATTTATTTTGCATAGAACTCAGCGTACTTTTTCTTCTGGGAGCTGGTTTTTGTCCACATATAAATATTTATTTTCTTTATTGTGTTTATTTTGTTTGATTCCTCACTGTTGAATTTTTTCCTGCTGAATATCTGTTTTGTTTGGTTCTCTGTACTCTATGCCACCTTTTGTCTTTATTTTTGTGTCTGTCTTTTAAAACTGTATCTGAGTGTTTCGTGTTTATCTTGCACAACTCCACGGTGTCATTTGTGTTCTTTTTTAAAAAAAATCGGTTTTAGAATTGTGGGGTACAAGTGAGGGTGTGCTACATAAGTAGGCTGCATGCAGGGGGAGTTTGGGCTTCTAGCTGACCCTCACTCCCCCGGTAGTGGACCGGTACCCATCGTGCTATCCTGTGTCCCCTCTCTCCTCCCTCCTTCCCCCTCCACTGCAGTGATTTTACTGCCTCCAATTTCCTTTTATGTTAAGCTTCCGTGTGTGTGTGTGTGTGTGTGTGTGTGTGTGTGTGTGTGTGTGTGTGTGTTTTAAATTTCTGTCTTCTCAATCTCTTCTTCCTTTAGATTGTTTGCTTCAGTCTTAAGGAGGCCACACCCTCTTATAGTTGTTTTTTTTTTTTGAGGTCACTGTAAAGGTGCATTCTAAAATTTTTATGTTATATGTTGCATACATTTTCTTCTGAGTTGTCAGGATATAATAAAAAAAAAGAAAAGTTGAATAATGTCCCAATGTCACAGGCCTATTGTTGTTTTTGCTGTCTTTCTGTAATATATTCTCAAAAAGAGGTAATAAGCCAGTCTTGGGATTTGCCGAAAGGCAGTGTGGGGGCCAGCCCCACAAGGGTTGTGAGATATCCTGAAGGAGAGACGGATAGGCGACGGATGAAGATCATATACACGGACACCTGTCTCTTGAACAGATGACGATTTAATGCTAGTTAACACAGAGCTCCCAACAAGGCAGGGTGGAAGTTGCCAACCTGAGTGGCTGCCTTCCAGTGGGTGACTCTAGGAAACTCTTATAATCTTCAAGCATTTGAATTCTGGGTGGAATGTACTAAATTTCTCTGTGACTCAGTTTTCTTATCTGTAAAAATGGGAATAATTTATATAACTAATTTCATAGGATTGTCCTGTGGATTCAATGAAATGATACTTGGAAAAAAAGACCAAAAACCCTCAAATATTCTCTTAAATGTAGAAATAAACTATTGTACTAATGTGTACATAAAGCAAAAAACATGTCTTTAAAATTATTTTTAGATTTTAAAAGTTAATGTATGCAGTTGAAAAAAATTGAATATTACAAAAATAATAGAGAGTAAAAGAGTGTGTATAATCTCCACTCAGAGGAATCCCTGGTAGTATTTTGGCATATTTCTTTCTAGTGTTTCTGTTCATTAAAAATTTATATTAAAAACAATATACTTGAACAGAACTCTGGACATTTTGGCAATGAGGCTCTAAAGAAGCTAAATGCACAAAAATATGCTAAGACTTCATAGCCCAGCTACTGTCGAGATCTGTTTATAGTAGACAAAAACAAAAACAAAAACAAAAACGCTTGTTGATAAAGGGAATAAATGGGACATATACGATTCTAAGACATTTTTGGTGTTAATCACCATCCTCTTTTTTTAATCCAGAAGATGACATTTTCATAGTGGGCCCTTTTGAGTTAATCTTCCTGAAATGTAGTTGTCTAAAGCGCTAAGCAAGCAGGGTGGTCGGATGAAATAAGGGTGTGTCTCATTATTACCAGGTTACCTGAAAGCATAATATTACCTCTTGGCTTCTACTTTTCATCTTCTGGAACATGCAAGTTGATGAAAATTAAAGTCTAGCCTTCTCTTTGTGGAAATTTTTATTTAGCTGTCTCCTCCTGTATCCATCATTAGGGCACAATCTGAAAACTGCACAACTGTTTCTCTAAAGTTGAAATATAAAGGAAATGCAAAAGAAGATTGATTCTCTGCTTAAATAAGATGAAGTTATTTAATATTAAATGCTTTATTAAGTAAAAAGATTTATTTTTGTTAGGTTAATGTTAAAATATTTATGAGTATTATTTTTTGAGTCGGAGTCTCACTCTGTCATCCAGGCTGGAGTGCAGCGGCACGCTTATGGCTACTGCAGCCTGGACCTGCTGGGCTCAGGCCATCTTTCGTCTCAACCTTCCAAGTAGCTGGAACTACAGGCACGCCCCACCACGTCTGGCTAATTTTTTGATTTATTGTAGAGGTGAAGTCTTGCCAAGTTGCCCAGGCTAGTTTCGAACTGAGCCACACTCTGAGAGTCACCACTGAGAGTTGTGTAAGAGTGTTAAGGACAGCAGATTCTAGGGTGCTTGGGAGAGACTGCAAGCCACTCTCGGTTGGGAAGGATGGGAATGGCTTCTGGGCGAGGTGGGGGATGAGCAAGGACCTGGACTGGTGATCAGCATGGGACAGAGAAGAGGAGTGGGAGTAGAGAACACCAGGGAGGGGACTGAAAGCAGGGGTGTGGAGGTGAGAATGCACAAGGCTGGGAAGGAGTAGAGAATAAGATTGGACAGGCTGGTAGAGGCTGGGTTTTGGAAAATCTTTAATGACTGGTTAAAGAGTTATACTATATTTTGTCAAGGCAAGGGACTGGGAGGGGGCATGTATCAGAATTTCAAAAGCGACAATGTATCTACTAGAAAGTTTACTTAAAAGAAAAGTAAAAGTAGCCAAAATCAACCCCTACCTAATATTCTCTTACTCTCTCTTCCTCCCACTTTACATCTCTTTCTCGTCTCTTTTTTAACTGTGAGGGCAATGTGGACCTAATAAATATGACTGATTCAATGAGTGGCATAATCAAAATAATGCAAGTAATGAAATAGTCAAAATAATGAAATTTTAGAAAATTCAACTGATGGCATTGTAAGATGAATTAGAGAGGGCAGAGGGACACTCTTGTAAAAACCCTAGGCTTGAGGAGATCAAAGTTTTTATTTGAGGATCATTATATCCTTGAAGTAAATAGAGTAGTTAGAATCAAGCCGCTTGCTGTGCGGAGGGATGGTTCAGATGGATTGCTTGGTTTCAGCCTGGGGGATCTGGCAGGCAGCATGGCTTCTCACTGGAACATGCACAGTTGTGGATGTAGAGAGAATTGGATCTTGGGAGACAGGTGAAAACCAAGTATAGGGGTGCAATGGTTTACGGATGGGTCAATTCATCCATTTATTCAGTCAACAGTGCTGCAGTCATTGAGCTGGGTGCCGGGACCCTACAAAGGGAACCATCAGGATGGCTGTGAGTGTAAGGTCCTGGAAGTGTAGGCTCAGAGGGCAGAGTTCAGAGGATACTGTATTTGAGAGAAGAGAAAGGAGGTGACAGTGATAGAGAAAGAGAAAACCGTGGAAGGAATGATCATAGCCATCACAGTAAATCAGGCTGCTTCCATCCTCCCACCGCAGAGAGCCTTTGAGGAAGGAGGCACTGAGGCAATGCCAAATGCTGGAGCCGAGAATTGCAGCGACTGGGCCGTATGATTGGAATACCTGGTTGCCCTGTGGAAACCTTGTTTGGAAAAAAAGAAGAATTCTCCCTTGGAGTGGGGAGTGGGGGGCGGTCCTTGGGGCAGGGAAGGCAGTGGATCCTGAGCAGTTGTTCAGGAAATGTGGTGTCAGGCATGAGGAGAGACTGAACAGCAGAAAGCTGATATGCTTTTTTTTCCCTTAAAGCGAGAAAGACCTTTGGGACGGTAGGGGCAGGAAGCCCTGGTGGGGGAGAGATAAAGCTATGACCCTGTGGTCTTGGCCGTGTCAGTAGGGCGCCACTCCATCCTTCCTTCCAGTTTCTGGGGCCAAAACCTTGGGTATTCTCTGGCTCCTCCGTTAGCGCTGCTCATTGGATCCATCAGAAACATGCTTTTGGTGGTATAGTCCCTTGGAAAAATGTATCCAGAATCCAACTACTTCTATGCCACTGTCGCCTTTCTCCTGAATTATTGAAAATCTCCTAATTGAGCTCCCTCCTCCCTCCCTCCTTGACCTTGAGTCTGTTCTCACCCAGTGTCTCCGGTGATCCTGATAAAGCTTAAGTTGGATCATGCCACTGTTCACAATCTACCAGGGTCTCCTGCTCTTATTCACTGAGAGTTAAATGCTGAATTCCTGAAATAATCTACAGGACCCTATCAAGTCTGCTCTGCCCTTCACACCTCCAGCACCTCCCCACCCGCCACACACACACACACTCTGTAAAAAAATGTTTGCCCGGCTCAGTGGCTCAGCTCCCGCGCTTTGGGAGGCTGAGGTGCATGGATTGCCTGAGCCCGCGGGTTCGAGACCTGCCTGGGCAACTTGGCGAGACCTCATCTCTACTATAAATCAAAAAAT
>NW_007248863.1:418156-460132 GCF_000164805.1 Carlito syrichta
AGCAGGTCGAGGCTGCGGTGGCCGGGAGTGACCACTGCACTCCAGACTGGGCGACAGAGTGAGACTTCAACTCAAAAAAAAAAAAAATTATTTTAAAGATGTGAGGTACAATTCAGGATTAGGTATACAAATGTTCATTATGCAGGTGCCCTGGCAGTTTCCCACTACTGCCAATCCTTTTCTTATAGTATTGTGATAATTATTCAAGGTCTGCTTATGAATGAGAACATATGATACTCAGTTCTTTGTTTCTATGATAGATCACTCAGTATTACAGTCTCTAAGTTCATCCAAGTTGCTGTGAAGTTCATGATTTTGTCCATCTTTATGGCTGCATAATATTCCATCATGTGTATGTACCACATTTTAAAAATCCAGTCCTCTTTTGATAGGCAGCACAGCTGGTTCCATGTTTTGTTATTGTGAACAATGCTGTAATAAACATGTGTGTGCAGGTATCTTTTTCATAAATTGATTTGAGTTCCTCTGAGTCTATTCCCAGTAGAGGGATTGCGGGATTGTATGGAAGGTCAATTTTTAGATCTTTTAGGATTCACCAAACTGTTTACCACAGAGTTTGTACTAATTTACACTCCCACCAATGGTGTAGAAATGTTCCCTTTTCACTGCATCCTCTCCAGCATCTGGATTTTTTTTTTTTAGTTATTGATGATGGCCATCCTGACTAGAGTTAGGTGGTATCTCAGTGTGGTTTTAATGTGCATTTCTTTGATGAATAGTAAGGCTGAGCATTTTTTAATGTATCTGTTGGCTGCTAGTATGTCTTCTTTTGAAAAGTGTCTATTCATATCTTTTGCCCACTTTGCAATGGGGCTGTTTGTTTTCTTCTTTTCGACATGTTTGAGTTCCTTGTAGACCCTAGATGTTAGACTTTTGTCAGATATACAGTTGGAAAATATTTTTTCCCAGTCTGTGGGCTGTCTCCCTGCTCTCTTAAGGGTTTCTTTGGCGTTGCAGAGGCTTGTCATTTTGATGAGGTCCCACTTGTCTATCTTATCTCTTATGGCATGGGCTCTTGGGGTTTTGATCAGGAATTGGTTGTCAGTTCCAATTCCCAAAAGGGTGTCTCCTGCATTTTCTAAGGTTCTCATAGTTTGAGGCTTTACATTTAGGTTTTTGATCCATTTAGAGTTGATTTTTGTGTATGGGTGATAGGGGTCTTTTTTTTTAATCTTCTGCATGTGATCAGCCAGTTTTCCCAGCACCATTTACTGAATAGGTTCTCCTCTCCCCAGTGGTTTTTGGTGGAGGCTTTGCCAAAGATGAGTTTGTTGAGAAATTGAGGTTTTTCTTCTGGAATCTCTGTCCTGTTTCATTGGTCTATATGCCTGTTCTTGTACCAATACCAGGCTGTTTTGATTATTGTCGCTTTATAATAAAGTTTAAATTCTGGAAGTGTGATACCTCCTGCTTTTTTTTTTTTTTTCCTGAGGATTGTTTTGGCTATTTGTGGTCGATTATGTTTCCATATGAATTCCTGAATTGTCATTTCCAGGTCTGAGAAGAATGTTGCAGGTAATTTAATAGGTATTGCATTAAATCTGTAGATTGTCCTGGGTTGGATGGACATCTTAACAATGTTGATTCTTCCAATCCACGAGCATGGAATATTTTTCCATTTGTTTGTGTTATCTTTGATTTCTTTGAGCAGTGTTTTGTAGCTTTTGTTGTAAAGGTCTTTCACGCCACTGGTTAGGAAGATGCCAAGGTATTTCTTTTCTTTTTTTTTTTTTGTGGCTATTATAAATGGGATTGTGCTTTTTATTGGTTTCTGTTTGTTTATTGTTGGCACATAGAAATGTGACTGTCTTTTGCACATTTATTTTATAGCCTGAGACTTTGCCAACGTCCTTTATCAGTGCAAGGAGGTTTTTGACAGATTCTCTTGGGTTTTCGAGGTATCAAATCGGGTTGTCTGCAAGGGGAGATAACTTGACTTCTTCTTTTCCTATTTGGATACCTCTGATCTCCTCCTCTTGTCTGATCGTTCTAGCTCGGACTTCCAAAACTATGTTGAGTAGGAGACAAACACACGCTTATTCCCTCTGCCCTCTCAGGAATGCCCTTCTTTAGACATCTACTTGGTGTTTATCTTCTTTTAGGTCTTTGTTCACATGACAAAGTGAATGAGGCCTCCCAGGAAACTCTTGTCAATTGCACTTACACAGGGCTTATAGCCTTTTACCACAGTATAATTTACTTAAGTGTTTTATTCCTATCTCTGCCTACTAGATTGTAAACTCCATGAGGGTAAAGGTTTTTCCCTTCTTTTTTAATTGCTGTACTCCCAGTGGCTAGAAGGCCTCTCAGAAAGTTGGCTCTAAATGAATTTTTAATTAATGTGGAGAAAGTAGGTTTGGAAATTGAAGGGGACAGCCTTAGAGGGTGATAATCATAGCACTCTTTGTTATGCACCCTACTCTGTGGTAGGTGCTTTAATAGATTATCGTATTTGAATCTTTCATCTGTCTTGCACGGTAGGCATTATATCCCATTTTGGAGCTTAGGACTTTGTGTATTGGGGAGGTTAATAAACTTTCACAAACTTAAACTTGTACAAGCTTGATAAGATTATGAAGGCAGGCTAAGGAAATGGGATCAGAGGTAGAGGATTTAATCTTAGAAGTCAGAAAGAATTTGCTCAAGTAGAAAGACAGGAAGATGCGAAACATAAGAGAAACATGAGCTTGCAAGAGGGATCTATGAGGAATCTTTTTTGCTGATTTTTCTTAGTGAAGAAAGAAGCCAGCCTATCGCTTGAGTTCAGAAGAGGTAATAGGAGTTTAGGAAGGCAGGAAAGGTATAATATAGACATATCTGGGCAGCCTGCTGACCACATAGGAGATCAACAGTAGGATTCTTCAGGTGTGTTTAGGGTCCAGTTGAAATAATGAAGCAACTAACAAAAAGCAGTCAGCAATGGATGGTGTCTTTGAGATCAATTAACTCAACTCCCAAATTTTATACTTTATCATTCTGCTTCCCTTTTGTCTATGATTTACCAAGACCATGGACACATCCAGTCATCCTTCAGACTGTTACATCTGTCTTCCATTTGTTGTTGGTTTGATTATTATTGTTGTTGAGTGAATTATTTGTCCAGGGAGATGGCACTGAGCCTCCTTCATCGACCACCCCACCTCCAGCGACCGTCACCTCTCCCCTCTTCCATAGTAGGAGTCTGTGGTAGGTTGACTGTGGCAAGGTATGGTGAGAAGGGGCCGAAGAACAGGTGTTCAAGACATGAGGTAGCTCTGGAATTCCAGAGAGGATAGTGCTCGGTTCAAAGTGGGGAGAGGCTGAATAAAACTCATTCTTGTTTAAAATAGTTATATATATTCTTGAATGATTTTGATGTTGAAAAAAGTATGCATTTTTGCATTCATGATGCTGTCATTTCTTCCCTCCTTTTTGGGGGGGGGGCAAATAGAACCTATATTGCTATGGTAAATAAACAAAAAATAGAAAAATGACCATTGGAATATTTGCTCCATAGAATTATGGGTAAATACGATTTAGTTATTAAATATAGAGTGGTTAATAAATATAATTTCATAACATTAGAATTTGTGGCTAGTCATATTATGCATACTTATTGTATTTAGCCAGAGGGGTGGTAAAAAATTGGCATTTACATTGGTGTGAAATAATGTTACTATTTTTAACATTATTAATGTTTAGCTGATAAGAATTGTTAGTTTGTATACCAATCTTTCAGTATTTGGCACCTTGTTTAAATTGAGGTTTTGAAATTTGTACATGTATATTAAAAACAAGTATTAATTTCTTTGCTTTCTCCAAAACACACAAGCTGATCATACATAAACTGAATGGGAGTGTACATAAATACAACATACCTGTTTATGTGAACTCTGATATTTTTATGTGTAAGGAGTTTGGTTTTAAATGATTTGGGTGATGGTAGCCATTTCCTCTGTTAGTCACATGTGCCCAGATTTGCTTAGCTATGCAACAAATATCTAGTCGCATGTTGACACAGTTTCACTCATTGACTCATTTGCCTGTAACCTGAGCCATGGAACCTTATAAAAATGTATGGAAAGTTGAATTTGGGCTTAAAACGACAGTCACAATCACGTATTTTCACTGGAGAAGGGATGTAATTGACTGTTTAGTTCAGCTTTCTTGTTTGTGCAGATGAAGTTTTCAAAGTTCTGAAGATTTTCACTGTCTAAAGCCATTGAGCTAGGAAACAATAGAGTACTAATGAGAACTCACTCCTTCTTATTAATGAAGAGAATGTTTGGTGGATTAAAAAAAATTTTTCTGCTAGAATTTCATTGGATTGTGAACTCTCCTATGATCAAGGCTAACATAGGGCCCATGTTATTCCTCTTTGTGTTTGAGTGCATAGCACAATTTCCAGTATACAGTAGGTATTTGATGAATGAATAATTTCCAAAAGTAAGCTTATATCTGTCTTTCCAGCTGTAGTTCATTACAGAAGGTGTTAGCAAAACAAAAAAGCCATTTTGAGAAAGTAGAACTTAAAAAACAAAGTAAATTGAGTTAAAACTGAAGTCATTGAATTAGCTTTTCATACTTTGTAGATATTGTCTTCGTGTTTACTCTCTGACTTACTAATTGACATAGGTAAGTGGCCCATTTGTAAACTGTGGGTATTTGAGTGCATATGTATAAATGTGTGTGTGTGTGAGGAATTTCTTATTTTATTTATGCGTGTCTTTTACTTCAATTTTTCAGAGAATGCATCAAAATCCATGTTCCCTAAGATTGAGTGAAAGGACCCATCCGATGGTTCAGACTGACTTGACAGAATGTTCTGCTATTGGTTGATACTGTGCTAGGTCCTTCTGTATTAATGTTATGTAATTCAGTGTCACAATAGCATTGTGTGTTGCTTTTATTTACAGACAAAGTGCAGAAAAGTTAAGTATCTCTCAAAAAAATGTATGCAGCTAATCAAGAGCAGAGCTGAGTCTTCTGATTTGATGTCTCTGCTTTTTATGCAGCAACCAGCCTGGTTCTGAGGTCAGCATCTTTGTATGCTGTCCTGTGAACTGTGGTTGGGGTACAGTTTGAGGTGAGGATGAATACATTTTATGAATATATATTTTTAAGCAGCTAAGAGCTGTAGTGTACAACCAGGCACCCAGAAGGTGCTATGACCTCAGAAGGAGCGTATGCTGCAAAGTCATGCAGTACGGGCACTAGGAAGGGGTGTCTGTCTTCTGGATGTTACGCTGGTAGGCTGTGGCCCGAAAGGACTCCTCTTGCATGGGTGAATCCACCAAGACAGGTCTATTCCCTCCCACAGGTGCAGGGACCTCTCTTCATGCTTCCTGGGGCATGTGCACATGTGTGTATGTGTGTGAGGTTGAGTGTATCTTGTTTGGAGCATTCTACCAGTTTATTAATTTACAGTGAAAACTGGAACTGTGACTGGTACTCAGTTTATGTGCAAATAATATATGCATTTTTTGTCTTAAGTGATAGAGGAACTTGGTTTACTGTCCAACCTAGCCCTTCATATCTTAGTGGTTTACTGTCCAACCTAGCCCTTCATATCTTAGCTACAGAATATAGGGGGTAGGGTTTGTACAGTAGTCCTGCTTTCCTGTGGTTTTGATTTCTGCAGTTTGTTACTCACAATCCACAACTGTCAGAAAATATTAAATGGAAAATTTCAGAAATGAAGAATTGATCAGTTGTAAATTGTGCACCATTCTGGATAACTGCCCCATCCTGTTCACCTGGGATGTACACAGCTTATCTCGGCCACGTCCGTATATACTCCCTGGCCATCAGTCACTCATCTGAGTTATCAGATCGACTGTTGAAGTGTTGCGGTGCTTGTGTTCAAGTAGCCCTTGTTTTACGTACTAATGGCCCCAAAGCCTGAGAGTTGTGATGCTGGCATATTGTTATAATGATTCCGTTTTATTGTTACTTATTGTTGTTAATCTCTTATTGTGCTTAATTTATACATCGAGCATCATAGGAATGTATGTACAGGAAAAACCCCGGCATATATGGGGTTTAGTACCATTCTTGATTTCAGGCATCCATGGGGGTCTTGGAACATATCCCCCGGGGATCAGAGAGGACTGCCGTGCCCATGGCTCTTCCCTAGCACAGCTGGAGCAGAATTCTGACCTCTCAACTCCTGGCCCAGAGCTCTTTCCCAGGCTTCAGAGTGGAACTGGGCCTTGGAAGTGCTTGCGGCAGAGTGGTGGGCTGGAGGGTGAGCGGGGGAGTGGGGGCGGGGGGGTGGGGGACACTACATGGAGGGCTGCCCCTCCTCTCTCTGCCTGCCCCCCTAACCAGCTCACTGAGCAGTTTCACTGTTTCTTCACTTGGAGAGCTGGAGCAGTGGCAACCTTAAAGTGAAAGTCGTTTTAAATTGGTTTAGGCCTGAATGCTAGGATATGAACTCCTGCAGGGAGGGACCAGCTCTGTCCCTTCTGTGTATCCCCAGAGGCTCCAGAGGCCCAGAGATGAGTGGGCCTGTCTTACCACACTTATTAACTGCTGGTTAAAATGAAAGTCTTCCCAGGTCAGGCTTGGGCCAGTTAATCAGACAGCAAATACTGAGTACCAGCGCTGGGCACTGAAGTGTTCTGACCGCTTGGAGATTTGCTGTAATTCTCCATTGGAGCTGGCTTTGTTAAGAGCCGTTTTGCCAGCATGCCTCTCCAGGAGTCACAAGCACCTTCACAGAACAGCAAGCTCATGGGTGAGAGGCGCTGACTCTGTTGTTAGAAAGTGAAAAATGCGTGCTTCTACTTCTGGACTAGCTGCTGAAAACTTGCAGTCAGGTCCAGTGCCTGAGCTCTGAAATCAGCTTGCTTCACAACACAGATAGGCTGTTCTTCTGCTGATGAAGTGCCAATAACAGCAGCCGCCATCACTTGTTAAGTGCTCAGTCCTTGTTGGAAATCATGTCTGTTCATTCTTACACCAGCTGAGAAAGAGTGCAGTGCTCCCTGCTTCACACACTGGGGGACGAGCCGGAGGCTGAGAGACCGGCCTGAGGTTGCCATCGAGAGAGTGGAGCGTTGTGATCCAAACCCAGGACCTCTTTCAAGAGCTCTTTGTTTTTTCATCCTTAGGCAGTAATCTTTTGTTTTTTGTTTTTTTTTTGAGTTGGAGTCTCACTCTGTCGCCCAGACTGGAGTGCAGTGGCCGCTCCCGGCCACCGCAGCCTCGACCTGCTGGGCTCTGGTGATCCTTCTGCCTCAGCCTTCCAAGTAGCCGGAATTACAGGCACGTGCTACCACGCCCAGCTGATTTTTTTTGATTTATTGTAGAGATGAGGTCTCGCTGCCCAGGCGGGTCTCGAACCCGTGGGCTCAGGCAATCCACTCACCTCAGCCTCCCAAAGGCGCGGGCTTACAGGCTGAGCCACCGAGCCCGGCAGGCAGTAATCTTGAGCTGTGTCTGTTGTTGATTATTTTATGACAGTTTTATTGCAATGTACAATCCACCTTTTGAAGTACACAGTTCAGTGGGTTTTAGTATATTCACAGAGCTGTGCATCCATCACCACAATCAATGTTAGAACATTTCTGTCATCACTCCCAAAAGAAACCTCATATCCATCAGTAGTCACTGTCTGTTTCCCTCCAACTCCCTTTCCTTCTCAGCCCTAAGCAACCACTAATCTACTTTCTGTCTTTATAGATTTGCCTATTATGAACATTTCATAGAAATAGATTTATACAATATGTGGTGCTTTGTGACTGACTTCTTTCATGTAGCATAATATTTTCAGTATTCATCCATGTTGTAACATGTTATGGACTGAGAATTTGTGTCCCGCAATGTTAATATGTTGAAGACCGCACTCCAGTGTGACTGACTATATTTGGAAATGGGTCCTGCGAGGAGGTGATTAATGAGGTCATCAGAGTGGTGCCCTCATCTGGTAGGATTCGCGGACTTATGAGAAGAGACACCCAGGAGCTTGCTCTCTCTCTGCCATGTGGTGGCATTGCAGGAAGGTGGCCATCTGCAAGCCAGGAAGAAGGTCTTCACCAGGAGCTGACCCTTCTGGACTCTGTTTGGATTTCTAGCTGGTCTACAATCTGGGATTACTGTGAGACGGGATAGCTTTGTTGTTTAAGCCACTTAGCCCATGGTATCTTGTCATGGTCACCCTAGCAGCTAAATGCATATAGCATGTACTAATATTTTTTTTTGTGGCTGAATAATATACTATTGTGTCGATATACCATATTTTGTGTATCTATTCCTCACCTGATGGATTGTCATCTCCCTCTCCCCTTATCCTTCCCACTCTACCCTTAAGCAACCACTAATCTACTTTCTGTCGTTATAGATGTATAGGTTTCTGTATAGGTTTACGTGAAAGAAATCACACAGTCTTGTGACTGGATTTTTCATTTGACATGCTTCCAAAGTCCATCCGTGTAGTAGCATATATCAGTACTTTAGTTCTTTTTATGGCCAAATAATATTTCATTTGGGCTATTGTGAATAATATTGCTATGAACATTTGTGTATAACTTTTTGTGTAAACATATGTTTTCATATCTCTTGGGCATATACCTAGGAGTAGAATTGTCGGGTCATATGGTTTGGCCCATATTTTAATCTCTAAGGTTTTGTAAGTTATTTTGGAAGTTGTCAGAGTACCCAAAATATATTGAGGTGACAAAATACAGAAGAATTATGAAAGGGTTTATATTGTATTTTTGAAATTTGATAATTATGTTTCCCCTTCTGTCCCACATAGAAACACTCAATGGAATTATGGAATATTAGAGTGGGAAGGCAAGTGAGAGGTGACCTAGGCTAACTTTTCAAGATGAAAAAATCAAAGTTCAGAAACTGACTCACTTCCTAGGATTGTGCAGCTGTGCAGTGGCTGAACTTGGACCAAACATGCCTCTTTTTCTCTCAGGCAGTGATTTTCACTGGGGTAGCCTCTCAAGGAGGGAGCAGTTCTTAGACATGAGGCTCCGTTGCTGAAATAAAGATGCTTCCTGTGCTGTGTTCCACTGGCTGAAGTTTATCTGGAGTGACGTTCTAAAACTAGGTCAGGGTAATTCTTTGGGATATGCCATGCAGCCTTGGAGAAAGCTTGCCTTTCAAGGCACTTGGATCATAGGAAGGCGTGAGGCCCCAGTGGAGGTAGTGGTCTTGGGAATTGTCACACAAGGGCATTAGCAGGTATTAAAGAAACATCATTGTTAAATTATGACTGACCAGCCAGTGAGCAGATTGATTTTGGAATGGTAGAATGTGAACATATTACAGACTGATGATCCAGGACATTTACAAATGTCAAGATTCACAAATGGAAATGGAAATGGAAATTGAAAGAAACAAGCCATGAGATGCAAAGCAGAAAGTTAAATGATTTTTAAAATGCTGTAACACCTTTCACAACACCAGAGTCAATTCAACAAGTACTAATGAAATAAGCAGCTGTAAAAATTATCGTTGCAGAAGGTTAGTAAAGATGCAGTTGGTCTAGATGGGAAAGGTGTGACAATCGTGATGCAGGGATGGCTTGCTAGGTTACTTGGTGAAAAATCTTTGATAGCAGAGATAGGTAAGAGTATTTAACAGGTCTTACTTAATGCCATCTCAGTTTGAAATAAGTTATAGTGAGTTATTGAATTACTCACTGAATATTTTATACATGGAAAGAATTTCCAGTTTTCCAATTTCTTAAAAACATTTTTTATGAGATGTGAAGAGTAGTTTTATTGTTAAGCATTTCAGTAAATGTGTAAAAAGCTTGGCAGTTGAATGAAAGTTGGAAAATCTGAAAGATGTGTAGATCCTCAGTATATATTGTAGCACAGAGACATTCAAGGTTATTTAAAAATTCAAGCCAATAAATAGTCTTTATGAGGTCTAAATTAAAGTATAGTAATTTTTAGAATTTAGTAACCATTTATGAGCTGTATACTCTGTGTAAACCATTGTTTGCCTCTTAGGAATGTAAAGATTAACCAGGTATCATTTCTACTGTCCAGGAATTTATAACCTAGTGGCTGAGGTAGTATTTAATGCTTAGGAATAATACTTTTCATAATCATCTTGTAAATCAGGGCTTGTAAACCATAAACCCTGCCTCTTCCAATTAGTATTACAGATGCCCAGTGGGGGCCCAGCCTTGTTGTACTCAAGATACAGATCTCGCTGTGATGAGATGTGTGTGGCTGGAGAAGGACATGAGATAGATGGAAAATACTACTTGTAGGGGAGAACAGTGATGAATTGGACACCACAGCGTAAATGGGTGTAGCTGATCAAGGTGTTGTGTTGTAGACTATTTACTCCCAATTCACCTTTCCCCAAGGTCTCTATTTTATAGCGTTCCCTTGAGTCCAGGGTCCACTGAAGCTTTGTTTTTTAAATCCAGAAGAGTCTCTGCATCTTTTTTGTTCTTCCTGTTGCTAACTTTTTTGAAGAGTCCCGACCAGTTGTCTTGTGGAGTCCTGACCAGTTGTCCTGTATACTGAATATTCAATATTTTGTCGCAGTTACATTCAGTTTAAATATTTTTCGTAGCCGGGTTCGGTGGCTCAGCCTGTAATCCCGCTCTTTGGGAGGCTGAGGTGAATGGATTGTCTGAGCCCGCGGGTTCGAGATCCTCCTGGGCAACTTGCTGAGACTTGATCTCTACAATAAATAAAAAAATCAGCCAGGTGTGATAGTGCACGCCTGTAGTTCAATCTCCTTGAAGGGCTGAGGTGGAAGGGTGATAGAAGCCCAGCAGGTCGAGGCTGTGGTGGCCGGGAGCGTGCCACTGCACTTCAGTTTGGGTGACGGAGTGAGACTCCAACTCAAAATATATATATATATTTTGTAAGAGTATTTCATGGCTGACATTGAATAGTTCTTACTGCATCAGATTAGGGGCACATGATATCAGGTTGTTGTTCTCTCATTTCATGATTGCTAGTTTATTAACATACATGTAAAAATCCAAGGAATGTTTTGGATTTTCTTTCCAAAAGGCTATCTTAGGTCATTTGTCTGTTGGTTTTCTGCTTACCTTAGGGCATGTGGTGGAATTTCCTTAGGCAGTGAGAGGCTTCTTGGCTGTGGGCTGAAGGGGAGTGTTAGTAGTTGATTTTTTTCTTTGTCGACTGAATGGCATTAGCTCTAAGGATGTAACCTATAGTAACAGCTGTTGGAATCATGAGTGCTCTGTTCCCAGGGATTCTGTCCACTTGTTCTGTGGACCTTCATCCAGACACTAATTTTTCTTTGCGTTTGCCCTAGTGGTGAGATTTGATTTTGCTTTTTTGGTTTCATATATAAAAATCTTTTCAAATTGGAAAAAGTAGAGCTTTTATTTTATTTATTTATTTTTTATTTTTTGGTTTTTTTTTTTTTGAGTCGGAGTCTCACTCTATCGCTCAGACTGGAGTGCAGTGGCCGCACCCAGCCACCACAGCCTCGACCTGCTGGGCTCCAGCGATCCTTCCGCCTCAGCCTTCCAAGTAGCCGGAATTACAGGCATGCGCTACCACGCCCGGCTGGTTTTTTGATTTATTGTGGAGATGAGGTCTCGCTGCCCAGGCGGGTCTCGAACCCCACGGGCTCAGGCAATCCACTCACCTCAGCCTCCCAAAGGCTCGGGATTACAGGCTGAGCCACCGAGCCTGGCAGAAAAAGTAGAGCTTTTAAATGGTAAAAACTTATCAGCTGCATTTCTTTATACAATAGGTATTTCCTGGGAGCTTCCTGCTGTCAGGCCCTTTCCAAGTACTGATGATACGGTGGTGAATGGCATGAAGCCCTGCCCTCTTAGAGTTTACAGTCTAACGCTCAAGATCAGGTTATAAACAAAGATTACAGATGTGTAAAATGCCAAGTGACAAGTGCTATGATGAAACGGCGGGGAAAGCTGTTACAGCGTGTGTGCACATGTGTGTGTGTGTGTGTGTGTGGGGGGGGTGTTAATGAGTTATGACCCATCATTCCTGTGCTCTAGAAACAGTCCCATGTGTCAGTACTGAGCTTACATATGGCTGGGGAAGAGCCAGGCAGCTATCCTTTTGGACAGAAGTTTCCAGTTATTGCTTGAATTTCTGCATGTGTGACTTAAATGGACAATCAGCTGGGCAACTGGGGGCAGTGGGAACAGGGATCCTGGGAGGGAACTGGTCGGAAACTGGATATAGGAAGAGTATTCAAGGACAGTCCAGGCTGAGTATGGCACACAGAGTCCCAGGAGGCTGGCACTGTGCACTCCTCACGGGAAAGTAAGTGTGAAAGACCCCGAGAATGGCTCGTGTAAGAGACTTTCAATTGAGGTCTTCCTCTTAGTCTCAGGTCATTTAGAACTGCGTCAAATGCTATTTGAAAGATCTGTTTTGCATCGTATTGTATTTCCAAGGTGATCATACAAATACTTTAACCAAAATGCAAGTGAGCAGTGTGCTCCACTCTTTACGCCGTTGGGTATCTCTTTGTGAAGATGTGCAAATAGTTTTAAATCCCTTGGAACCCTGAAAGGAGCGCTGCAATAGGGGTTGGGAGATATGACCCAAGTGCTGGTATGCAGGAAAGCTCCTGAACCTTCTCGAGCCTGGGCATTCCCATCTATCACACAGAGATGAGAGTCTGGTTATCTGATGGGGCTGCCGGAAGGATAGTGTGGCAGGGTAGATGCGAATGTGCTTTATAAACTCGGATGCACTCTGCAGGTCTCAGGCGTTGTTATCATTTAGACCTTCATTATAGTTTTGCTAATCAGAGGCAGTCTATTGTCTACCTCTCATTTGAAAGGAGAATGACAAATAGTTACTTCAAGGTAAAATGCTTCTTAAAGAGAAAAATCTAATCCATGCACTTAAAGAACCTAATGAATTATTCGGCTGTTCTTCAAACCAGCATATCCAAACTAAGAAAATGATCACTTTTTACTCCCATTTCAGAATCTTGAAAATGAACATGCTTTGTGTGTGACCCTCTCTGGGGAATCTTATTGAGTTTCAATGCTTGATTAATAAACTATAAACAGCTCTGTGCCTCTTGGAGAAATGGAAACTTGAGAAGAATCAGTGCATGAAAATTGGGCCAAGAGTCATTGGGTTCTCCACATAGATGAATGGATGGGTGGGTGGGTAGGTAGGTAGACTACAGAGTGGGTGCTGTGGGAGGTAAGATGTGTGTGAGAAGGTGAGGAGTGGACGCTGATAATAATGACAGCTGGCACCATTGAGCGCTTGTATATGGCAAGCATGAATCTTCCCTGCAGATCATATGAGGTAACTGCTAATTATTATCCCATTTTACAGAGGAGCAAAATACTGTTTAGAGAGGTTAAGTAGCTTGTCCAAGGTCATGTAGCTGGAAAATGGCAGAGCTAGAATTTGACTTCAGATCTGCCTGACTGTGAACCACATGCTCTCTCAAGTTGCGTACAGAATCATTGGGGAGATCATCTTTTTCTCTAAGGAAAGGTACCTAATGGTAATCAAACCATGGATAAATGCAATGGGAAGTAAAAGATGATACGTGATGGAATTCAGGAAAAAGAGCATGGATCACGGTGGACTGAATTGTTCATGGAGGCTTGGAAGAGGAGGCCCTGCAGCAGAGTCTTGAGGGATTAGAAGGGCTTGAACTGGAGAAGAAGAGCCAGGGGGTGGTGCAGAGGGCACCTGGCCAGTGCAGGCATATGGAGGTGGAATGAGCAAGAGGTTTATGTTCAGGGACAAGTGGGCGAGAAACCTTGTCTTGCAGAAGGTTCTCGGTGAGGCACGGGGTGTGTGTATGAGAGCGTGAGAATGGAAATCTGAATCTGCTAAAAGGGAGAGGAGGGTAGGCCAGAGAGACTGGATTTTATCCCATTCGTGTTAAAATCCTTAGGCGGTTTTGAAGCCAGCTAGTGATTTAATCAGAGCTGTCTGATGAGGACTTAATTTGGAATCAGATTACAGGATCCATTAGGGTAGGAAAGGATTGAATATAAGTAAAAATATGTATACTTGTATGATATTATCCTATATTTGTGTGTCTCTGGGTTAAAAAAAGAGGCAGACGTGCATTGCTTCCTTGAGCACTGAACACTGCATGTACAAACTCTCCTAGAATTATGCCCAGTCCATGTCTAAAGGGAGAAGTCAGGGCTCTGGGGAGAAAGACCTCTCCAAGGCACAGTCATCCTGCTGAACAGGGCATGGGGCATGCATGTTCCTGATGCTAACAGGTTTCCTTCTCATTCTTGTGTTTCATTCTTGTTAGCTTGGCTGTGTTCCTTGTGATCTGCATAACAAAAATAGCTACCATTTATTGAAAATTCGCTATATTCTGGGAGTTCACGGCAATGGTAAAAATCAGGTGGTATTATGCCTGTTCTGCTGGCAAGGGCACTGAAGCTCAGATGGGTTAACAACGAAAGTCACATAACTAGTACAGAAATTGGTAGAGTTGGAATTAGCCTTGTCTAGTCAGAAAAACCCTATTCTTTCTTCTATACTTTGTGTGGTAGTCAAGAGTATAAACTTGGTTGTTGGCCAAGCATGCCCCGTTCTTGCTAGTGCCTTTGGGAAGGTTATTAAATGCCTTTGTGTCTGATTTTCCTCATCTGTGAAATGGGGACAGTCATCGTTCCCACCTGGCACTTTATGAAGGCTCAATCACTCTTTTATGATTATTGTGTTTTATGATCATCTCCTACCACAAAGTCCTTCTGGTGGTTGTAACATTCTGGACCTCTGAAAAAGGCACATTCTGGCACAGAGAAAATGGCGACATCTTCGAAAACTCATGTCAGTTCGCGTCTGTTAATCTGAAAACTACAATTAACTGTCTGCTTTCCCCCTGGGATTTTCTTGGTCCAGTTTCCACATTGATGCTGCTCATCCTCTTTCTTCTCTCCTAGTCAACGGTGACCATAATGCTGCTCAGCGATGGGCGCTGGATACTTGTGTTGGTGAAGTTAGAAAGAACTTGGTGTCTGCCTCCCTGTCATTCCTGCCTTCTCTTGAACAGGGAGGAACTGCCTCTTCCCAAAGGGAAAAGAGTTATTAGACCTGCCCTACCTTATTTTGACCTTGTGGGGCAGGGACTCAAGTAGGATGTTTTGAGATTTCTGAAGAAGTCTCTCAGCAGACTTGAAATAGGCTGTTACAAAAGCAGTCAAGGCAAAAAACCACCTACTTCGTTGCAGTTATTAGGAAGCAGTAAAGAAAGGATTCAGAGAGAACCAATTCCCACGGGCTTAGTCATCATCTAAAACTGAAAACTCCTCACCTTGTCTTTTGTGTGTTCTCCTAGGGCCTAGAACACCAGAGGTAGTCATTAATGAGTCACAGGTGGGGATAAGTTTTGGTGTAATTGCTAAATTGGCCTTTCCAGGAGCTCCTTCTTCCTTGCTTGACTTTAATGAACAGTTTAACGCACACACATATATATAGTCTTTGGTACTAGTAGTATTGATTTCTCTTCCTAATTTAAAACAACCCAAAGTTTTCCTGCTCATCTAAGTGAACATTCACAACAGGAATTCAGTCTGCATGTCCAGTACTGCATAATTATCTATCATTTCCGCTTGGAAGACCAGAATAAGAAGATGAGAAATGAAGTCTTTCAGTTATCAAAGTTTGAAATTAAACATATTGTGTCTCCATGAAAATACAAATGATGTATATGTGTGTGTGTATATATATATATATATTTTTTCCCCCAGAAAACATTATAAAGCACATGCAGTAAATTTGATGGTTGCCAGTGATCAAAGCTCACTCTTACTTTTTTTTCTTTTTTTTTTTGAGTTGGAGTCTCACTCTGTCGCCCAGACTGGAGTGCAGTGGCCGCTCCCGGCCACCGCAGCCTCGACCTGCTGGGCTCCGGCGATCCTTCCGCCTCAGCCTTCCGAGTAGCCGGAATTACAGGCATGCGCTACCACGCCCGGCTGATTTTTTGATTTATTGTAGAGATGAGGTCTCGCTGCCCAGGCGGGTCTCGAACCCGCGGGCTCAGGCAATCCACTCACCTCAGCCTCCCAAAGGCGCAGGATTACAGGCTGAGCCACCGAGCCCGGCTACTTTTTTTTTCTAATACTTCCTCAACCTGGAGATTGGCAGTGAAATGAAAGCATGCTAAATATGTAAATAGGGCAGTTGACCAGCACCTCTTTTTACCTCTCAACACTAAGGCCATGTTATCCCAGGGGAGTGAGCATTTCCATGTACCTGGATCTTATTTGCTGGGGCTCACTCTGTCATCAGCCCTGTTTGTGATGGAGACCATGCAAGGCTATCTGAGTGTGGTGCATTAATGCTGGCTTCAAATTCAGTTCTCCTGTTGAGAAGTTGGGTCTCTATCTCCTTTTCTGGGCATCTGGGTGGGTTTGGTGACTGATTTGGCATATGAAACATGGCAGAAGTGAGTCTCAGCTGATTTTCTGAGCAAAGTCTCCAGGAGACTGCAGACATCATTGGTTTCCTGAGGAGCTAGCTGTCTGAAGATCACTGTGCTGTGCTGTGCGAATCTAAAGGTCCTTATCTGGAAAGGTCGCATGTATGGAGAGAGATGTTGACCAGCTGTCTAGGGAAGGGAACACGCATGGGAGTGAAAAACCTTCAGGTGAGTCCAGCTTCATCTGCAAAGGAAGAGCTCCTAGGACTGTGAAAGAGAATACAACCATGATTTTAAGCCACGGAGTTTTGAGGTGGTTTTTTTTCCCCAGTAGTAGAAAACCAGAAGATGCTTTAGCTATGACTACGTATTTTTATTTTACAGCCTGGTGCTGAGACCTCTTCAAGCTGATGTCATCAGGGCTCTTTTAAGATTCTTAGAGGGCCAGAGAAACCTGCAGAAATTGATGCTTCTCATACATGTTCTAATTTTTGTTTAACTTTTGCCTTGCTTTTTTGTACAAAATTGTGGTGAATATACATTTCCATTTCTCTAGCATGATATCCATGCAAAGCAAATGTTGCATAGGCCAGAGGAAACACTAGAATAGGCAGGAAAAACCTACAAGTTGACAAGAAGGAGAGAATAAAAAATGATTAGAAATTAAGAATAGAATGGTAGTCTATAATACTCTGCTTACACTACAAGTGGAGAGAGACAGAGAGAAAACCCCAGACTTTTTTGTTTTGATTATTTAACGTTCTCAATCTTAAATGAGAAGACAATTAAAAGTGACTAAGGGAACTCCTGTTCCTGTGACATCCCCTTCCCCTGCCCCAAGTGGGCATAGTGTCTGAGAAGGATGGGTGAGTTTCCATCCCAGTCTTCACTTCTGCCCAGCCTCATTATCTCTTCAACAGAGATAATACGGGTAACGGGGATTATACAGGCCTTAAAAAAGTTTGAAGTTGGAGTGTGGAATTTAATTTGGAATTGAAGACCATATGTACCCATAGTCTCCCTAGGGTGGGTCTTCCAGGAACCAGTAAAGTGGTCAGTGAAAGCATGTGTCAGCTGGAGTAATACTCACCTTCCAGATTTTGTTTTCTACTTTTTCTTTTTATTAGTGGGCAGTGGTGGTAGACTGAGGCATGCTATCTCTCCAGATGGCATATCATTTACCAAGCATCTTTCCGAGTGCTAGGTGCTTTGCTGGGTGTTGACGCTTGTTAGGTAATTCTCACTCCAGATAAATTCAGACAACTTTTATTCTTGGCATTTGTTTCGAATTAGCTTGCTACCTATTTTCCAAATATTCCACTTCTTTTGGATCTTTGCAAGGATAAGCAAATACCAAGTTGCTAGCTGCTAATATTTGTCTTTATCATTTCAAATTCTGGTTTTCTTAAATTTTACCCAAGAGTATGAGCACAGAAATAAAAGCGTTAATTAAATGAATAAAATGAAAAGGAAAGTAACTATAAAGCATAATTTAGCCCCCCAGAGGGACACGTGTAAAAGTATGTCAACATTTAGCAGTCAACAGATGAAGTAGAAAGAAGCAGCCTGAGAGATGCTTTTTACACTCACTCCACGAAGTGTAGTTGTGAGTGAGGAGGACTGATTGGGCTAATGACAGTATTTCCCGATGTTTCCTTTGTATTATCCTTGTCAGTCTACAGTTGAGGAGAGTGATCTGTAGAGATGATTGGCTTGCCATACTGCTTGCTGGTTGGGGGTGCAGCCAGAGGGAGGGTGCAAGAGGTTGCAAGAAGAGTGCAAGAGGGTGAAGTGTGTGTGTATGTCTGGCGTGACACTTTGTTTAATCATCACAATCCCCCAGAGATGTGTTCTCTTATAACCATTCTCATCTGACCATCAAAGGAACGGAGGCTCGGGAGGTTTAATAACAAGACTGAAGCAGTCAGTGAAGGTTGGTACCCGAACTGGATTCCTTGTGTTTTCTGTTCCGAGAGTTGAGAATCTCCGTTGTCTGATCCTAAGTAAGATTCCTTTGTGGCACAATGAATCGGATAGCCCTTTCTTCAAGCCACTATCTTGTGGGGGATCTCCTTGGCAAGTCTTGGCCCCAGCCCCTCTTGAAGCTTCCCTTTGTGCCTAAATGGGCCACTGTGGTCTTTTCACTTTGTGAAAGCTAAAATTATTAAATAAGGTGGGAAACTTGGGGCTTCCATAAATAAAAGACCTTCTCTTGCAAAATATCCCAAATTGAGTAGGAAAATAAAAAAGCCCTGATGTGGTATTTTAGTTGTCTATGTAGACACGATTCCTTCCTTCTATTTAATGAAGACAACATTTATACAAAGTATGGAACATAAACATTATGTGAGAAATAGTATGTTTACTTTGTCACCTTTTTAGAAGATGTTGTCACCAAAATGGTTTTTATGAAAATGTATCTTACTATGATTCCCATTATTCTGTGTTATGATTTTTTTCTTTTATCTTTAGTCATTTATGGACATTATTGTATCAGAGTGTGTGCTTTGGAGTGGATGTGTCCTCCGAACTGTGGGTTATGAAAGCTGACTCAGAATCATGATTACTGAAGGGACAAAAGACAGAAAGCAGCCCCAAGGCACCTGCCTGCTTCTTTCTGGACTGTTAAAGGATGTTTCTGATATGCGAAGGAGCCGATGAGGTAGATGGGTATGGCTCACAATTCTGAGATTCTCATGTACGTTTCATGGTAGTAGATGCTGCCATATCATTGAATCAACTTAGGGAGCCTGAGCATGTAGCAATAACCTTGGAAATACCTGTCAAATTGAGTGTAAACTTGTGAATGTTTCTGTATCCCTGGGAAGTGGAGGTATAAGTTCTGAGGTCCAGCTGAAGGACACTTGCCCAGTTCTGAGTTGCAGAGGGCATGTGTGCCTCAGTGTCTGCCTTCTCCCCAACCCAACTCAGACTGGGAGAGGGAGAGGATCTGTCTCCCAACCTGTTTAAAGAACTATGAGCCCAGTGAAAATGTGCTGTTTTAACAATGATGGCAACTGTCCTCCAGTCCAATTAAAGTGAGAAGAAATGGACCAAGCAAGAGGGCAGTTTCCATTCTACAAATAAAGGGCTTCTGCATTTGGGCCAGATAACGCTGGAAAGTTAACAGAATCTAACCATCACTGAAGGTCATCTGGGGGTGCTTGCATTCTCTCAGGACGTTTCTGCCAGGATTGCCATGGTCCCTTGGGCCTGCCTTTTCCCTTGCCAGCACTGGACCCTGGCAGAGGAGAGTCTCCTTAGTCCTCTTCTTCCATTTCTTCCGCTCGCCAGCTGCTTCCACTTCTCCTTCCTCCTTTGGCCCACATACCAGTGGAGACTTGCAGCCCCCAGCCTTCCGTGCCCTTCAGGCTCCTCCTAGCCTTTGCACCCCGACAGTGACTGGAGGGGCCTTTTCCTCCCCACCACTTCCATGTCCTCCACCAGGGAACCTGAGAAGACTCCTCCACTCCTGTTCCTGTTCTCCTTTCCTCTAAGTGGAGTATCACATCTATTATGATCTTTGTCAGCAAATCACTGTGTCGTGTTAAAGGTTCAGTATTGAATCGGTGACTTGAGGAGTGTCACACTCTGAATGCCTTTATTTACCATCCAAGGGGGACACGCCCTCTTTCTCTGGGCACTTCATTTGTAGGATCTTTGTGAGATTTGCTGCCAGTATGTGTAGCACTCTGCTGCACACAGGACTGGGAGCTCCAGGCTCTTCCCAGTCCTGAACTCTGCTGATCTGATGAGGCGATTCCCGCAACATGCCATAGCATCAATTTCCATCATGTAGGGAGGCGGTGGAATGAAATAGCCACATGGATTCTGTGATTCAGGAA
The DNA here is from genome assembly GCF_000164805.1 of Carlito syrichta. NCBI lineage: Eukaryota > Metazoa > Chordata > Mammalia > Primates > Tarsiidae > Carlito > Carlito syrichta. The sequence goes on from NW_007248863.1 coordinate 438,361, forward strand.
TGCCTGCTGGCAACAGGGACCACCACTGAGCCAAGTGGGTACTGTATTTTTTCCTTCGGGTCTTTGGTCGTCGATCACTGAATATCTAATTATTAATTGATTATGTGTTTGTGGTCCTGGTATCATAGATCCAAATATGCTTATCAACCTGTATTTTACATCAATCATGAATGATTGCTGAGTGTGGTGGCACACGCCTATAATCCCAGCACTTTGGGAGGCCAAGGTGAGAGGATGGCTTGAGCCTGGGAATTTGAGACCAGTTTTAGCAACATAGCAAGACCTAATCTCTATAAAAGATAAAAAACTTAGCTGGATGTGGTGGTATCTGCCTGTAGTCCCAGCTACTCAGGAGGCTAAGGTGGAAGGATCACCTGAGCCCAGGAGGTCGAGGCTATGGTGAGCTGGAATGGTGCCACTGCACTCCAGTCTGGGCGACAAGCGACAGAGTGAGACCCTGACTCAAATTAAATAAAAATAAATGAATAAAGAATCACAGAATTTAGTCCACACAGAGTTTTACTGATGGTTGCATCTTCTTCAGCCCGTTCTGGTTTTACCTCTGCAGAGTTGTGGGTCTTCTGAGGGGTTAGACAAATGATTCTTTGGCTACAGTTAGGCTTTTCCCTAAGTTCTTCCTTGCTCTCCACATGGCTCTGTTTCATTATGTGCTTGACATTTCAGGCATGACTGTGACCTTTTGGTGTCGTACTAAATTGCTTGACAACTATGACATTTTTTCTTAAATAATGTTTCTTATCAAGGCATCATATTCTTACTTCTGGAGATTAAATTTGGTTAAAAACTATAATTTTGGGATGCTCTGTAGAAACTTCAGAGGAGAAGATCTATCCATCTCTTGCCCTTGTATCAGCCACAAGCATCATAATCTCTTGCAAATGTAAAGCTGTGAAAGACAACTTCTTCATGTCTATGTTGAAGCTGAATAAGATGGATTGATTTTCTCCAGACTGCTGTTTGACACAGTGTGCTGCCTCTATATTGTTTTTGTTGTAATCTTTTTCAGATTTGGTGATTGGGAGTTCTTTCTATATTTACTTTTTTTAGTCTTTTCATGATATAAATTGGTAAATTAAGGGTAGAGAATGTTTTAAGTTTTTCATGTCATCCTAATGAGATATCCGAGAATCTTATTTGATTATCTCAGGGTTGCCTTGTTTCCACAGAAGTATTATTATTGGAACAGAAAATTGATAATTTATGAAATGCTTCCTGCTTGGGTAATTAAAATACAGTCTAGTTTGACAGAGGCCAGTTACTTGCTTGTTTCTATGTTTTGAGACCACTTTTACAAATCAACAAAAAAGTTATACGAGAGGGGGCTAGTTTAAATGTTATTTACAGAGCTACAGAGAAACAAATAAATAAAACTAAATAATAAATTAAATAAAATAATAGCTGACGTCAGAAAACTAAATAAGGTTTTATTATTCATCCACAGCATTCTACCAACCACTTTTTCTCATGCTTTATTTTTAGTTAAATCTCTTGGGACCTTTCCCCACTGAGTTGGACTACCTGCATTCAGGCCCACACCACTACTTAGGAGTGTGGCCCTAAGTCCCAGATGGCTTTCCCCCTTTCCCCATTCATCATCTGTAAAATGGAGTAATGGTTGTACTTATCTTGACAATCTCTCAGGAAGATCACACATTCTAACCTATGTAATGCACTCGGCCAGCCGTATTGATTTTCAAGTTCTACCATGTTGAGGTCAGTTATACTTGACCTGCCAATTTAGAAAGAAGATGCTGTGCTTTGAATTTAAAATTATCGTGTTAAAGATTTGACTTGAGCTGATGTGTTACAGGCATGGCATAGGGGAAATACTGTCTTGAGCGAACATTGCCGCAGAGTGGAGACACGACCCGACAGCCAGAGTGTTCTGGCTTCTACTCCAGGTTCTGTCCAGTGTGAGCTTGGAAAGAATCATTTCACTGCTCTGAGCTTTAGACCCCCTGTCTGCGAAAATGGAGAACATAGTATTTTCTTTCCAAGTGTACAGGACTCTTAGGATAATTAATTAGCATAATCGATGAAAGAATATATGGGAGAACTTAAAAAATTTAAACTGCATGCTGCAGCTGTGAAGCAGGTTGACTGAAGGCTGGCAGGGATTCTAGATGCTTCGGATTTTCTTCAGCTTTTTTTTACCTTAAGGCACTCACTATTTTTAGTAACAGTCAAACGTTTGTAAGATCTGATCGCTTATGATTTCTTAACGAATGTGTTAGGAAGATTCGTTAAATTAATGAATTTATGAAAATCAGTTGTGGTGATAGGGAAAAAAGTTGACAAATACTAATTTTAAATCCTTTTACGTATTCCTCACAGTTGTGGTCAGTAAGGGGTATAGGCTTTTGGAAAGGAAGAAAGGGAGCATTTTTTGATTGCCACATGCCTGGAGAGGTAGCTTGGCTTTTGGTGAACAGGAGCTAGGGATCCTGAACTCCCCAGAATACACAGGGCAGTTTTGAGGGTGAACTGCCTGGTCAGAATTCTCATAAAACCCCTGTTCTAAACAGCTTGTTCCCACGTTCGAGTTGTACACACTTACGTGGTTCCTGCCACAGGTACATAGCCAGTGCTGATTTTCTAGAGAACAAGTGGCTGTGCTCCATGTTTTGATAAAATGAAAATGCCTCCCGCTCTCTCATCTTCATTGATTTTATTTTCAAGTCTGCAGCCATAAGGCTGTGACCTCTTTGCCTTTGATTCTCCGGAGAGGTGTGCGATATAGGAAGCCAGGTGTAGGTCAACTGTTGCTGCTGTGAAAAGGACACAAGTGAAGCCGCTGGTCACTGTTAATAGGAAGCGATATCCTTTTATTATCCTTAGAGTTTACTTTTTTTTTTTGAATAGGTGATATATTCATATAGCTCAAAAATGAAGCAACATGAAAGGTTTGCTTAGAAAGCCTTCCTCCTCTCCTTGTTCTTATCACCCCTTTCTCCTCTGCCTCCTGCAAGTAGCTATCTTTACTATTTTCTTATGCTTTTACTGTTGCCTGGTGCAAGCAAGTGGTCTGTCCCGTCATTCCCCTCTCTAACACAGCAGCTCTATGTTTGCTTAGTTTTTTTTGGTTTTGTTTTGTTTTTTGAGTTGGAGTCTCACTCTGTCGCCCAGACTGGAGTGCAGTGGCTGCTCCTGGCCATCACAGCCTCGCCTGCTGGGCTCCGGCGATCCTTCTGCCTCAACCTTCCGAGTAGCCGGAATTACAGGCATGCGCTACCATGCCCGGCTGATTTTTTGATTGATTGTAGAGATGAGGTCTCGCCGCCAAGGCGGGTCTGGAACCCACGGGCTCAGGCAATCCACTCACTTCAGCCTCCCAAAGGCGCGGGATTACAGGCTGAGCCACTGAGCCCAACCCATTTGCTTAGTTTCTTATGGACTCATCACTAGTGTGGGCTGTATTCTTCCAATGTTCTTAGCTACAGCAGATGTTCCTGTTTCATCTGCTTGGCATCATTGCTCTGAGAGCCTCTGGTCAACTTTGTTCTGAACCGTCTGTGTCCAGGCTGCCATACTGGCTTCTCCTTCCCCCATCTCATGTCGGCTTCTGATTCCTGGATCCTTGTTCTCAGTGTACTCTCTTATTTCAGGAGCACATCTTTCTGAGAAAGCATGGAAAACTTACAGACAGTGCATATATGAACATGTCTTCATAGTGTTCTTATGATTTTTAAAATAGTTTTGCTTGGCAAAGTATTCTAGGTTGAAAATTATACTTTTTTGTAGATGAGTGAGTTCATGTATAAGTATGTATGTAAATTTATTTCCTCCTCCAAATGGGAACATGAATTTTTCTGAACTGGATATGTTTCAAAATGAAGTAAACAGGACTATGGAACAAAAAGGACTAATACATAGATATGGAAAAAATTTGATATCTTGTGTCTTCTACCAGAGGTTAAGGGCGTTTTTTAAGGATTAAAGAAGGATATCTTTTAGTCAGGTGATTAAGCTTTGCTTTGAGGATGTTATTGTAGACATTATTCACTGTATCACCATCAGTTTGTGAAGGAAAAAATGTTCACACTTCGTTATCACCAACAGCAGTGTTTCACTTTAGTTTTGGGAACCATGGGTACTGACCCTGTTTCCCTCTTTGCATGTACTGTCAAGTGGTTCACAGATTTGAGACCCACTGCTAGCATTGTGAAAGGGACCTGCTTGCATGTCCATTCATATCCACTGAGGACCAAATGTATTTTTCCCCCCTCTTTAATTTTCTCTGAACTGATTACCTGACTTTCTTTTCTTAATTTTGTTCTGCGTGCATCTTTGCCAACCTCCACAATTCCTCTTTGATTGAGGTGGGGGCAGCAGTAATGGAAGATGGGTTCAGAATGTCTTTGCCCTAAAACAGCCTCACACAGGGTTTCTAAACAGAGCAGCATTATTTTCCATTCCTTTTTTTAGTCTTTTGTACTGCTTCATTTATAATAAAAATGGTACCATTATCTTTAGTCATTATCACAAGAATGTTCAACCACTAGTTTTTCAAAAGGAGGTAAATAGAAACCTATAGAAATATATGGTCATTAGCATCTCTTGTTTGAGAAGTTTAACATCCCACATGGCTTGTGAATTTTCCTCTGTTAATTGAGGTGCAACTGCTGACTTCCATTTTACAGGACCCCAAGAAACAGATGTGATCACTTTGTTGGGCTCTAGAAATAAATAACAACTGCAGGTGCGCAGTGACAATAACTGCTAACACTTATTGAGCTCTCACTTTGTGTCAGACAGTGGGCTGTGTTCAAATGTGCTACTTCATTTTTCCAGCAGCCCTACGAGGTTGATATTAAATGACTTCCTTGCTCCTTCATGCCTATTGCCCCTGAAACTCCCACATGTATATTCTTCTGACCATCTGCCTTTTCACTGCCTCTCTGCATTGCTGAGCACTGCTGGGGAAAAACCACTCCATGGAGTACCTTGGTGCTCATAGACATTTGATAAAAGTATTGCTCCTTGCTTTGTTCTAAGTAGTGCCAGAGGCTGTTCTAAGACATTACTGCTCCTTAAACCCTCTAGTCCTGCTTTCTCCCTCAGCATGACCTTTCCTCCTACCTGAGAGAAACCTGAACCCTCTCTTTCCTCAGTTTCCTGCTCTTACACCAGTGGATATATTTGCTTCTGTTCTTAACCTTTTCTTGCTTTTAACTGGTGATTCTAGTTCAGCATTATGCATCCGAATCACAGGGGAATTTCAGAAGTGACTCAGTTTACTCGTTGTCCTGAAGAGGACAGCAGGTTGGTTGGAGGTTTAGACCTGCTCCGGTTTGTAGACTTGCCTCAGGAGATTCTGATGCGCTGCCTCGCTAAGAATCCTTGGGTCACGTTCTAGAAAACAAAGTACCTCTTTTGCTCAAGTGTGATCCCTCACAAACCTCTTGTTCCCAGCTCCTGTCTTTTTTATTTTCTTTAGGACTAGACCTATTCTACTGTTATTTCTTTCTCTCCTGAATTTTTATTGACTTCCTTTTCCCCCATATTCTTCACTGTGGCTTCTCTTGACCCTGTGAACACTGTACAGATTCTCCTGCGATTTTCAGATAAACCCCTTAGAGAATAGTTTACAGTGCTTACCCTTTGTTATTCTGACTTTGATCCTCCCTGAATCACACTGGTGGAGATCATCAGCACCCACTAGAAGCCAGGTCCAAAGGACGCGTTTGGAAATCTGTCTCATCTTGGCATCTTCGGGACATTCTATGCTTAGGAGACTCTTCCTTTGTCTTTTGTGACACCATCCACTCCTGGTTCTCCTGCTCACACTTTTCCATGTTTTAGCAACATTAAGAATAAGATAGGACTTTATTTACAAAAAGAAGGATCTGAAACAATATTGTTGGGGAGGAAATGTCTTTCTGACCTGTGTCTGGATCTAGCATTTTCTATCAGAAAAATGAAAACATTGGGGGATAAATTTGGCATGATTTCATAAAAATCTCCATAAATCAAATTAAGAAAGTCACAATTTTAGATCTTAGGTTTTGTCTAGATGGCAAGGGAGTTGTGGGTCCAGAGTATGGTTTCCATTAATTTAAGACAATTTATCAGTTTCTATGTCCTCTTTGGGTCTAGCAGACTTCTAGGAGCTAGGTCAGATCTAGGGTACCCTGTGTATATATTCCGGGGAGCGTTATTCCTGCTGTGTCCTGTGATCTTGACAATGAACCAATTTTCGAGTACCTGAGAGGACAGGACAACTATGTGTAGCCCAGAACAGGACAATTCAGCAACTGGAACTCTCCACTTCCTTCTGCTTTGATTTTTTTCATTCATTCCCCTCTCCTTTCCATGCAAAAGTAAAGCATGCTTGGGATAGAAAACTTGGAAAATGCTGAAAAAGGATGGAAAATAAGATATACTTTGTTATCACCCATCATTCCATCAGTCCAATGTAGGTACCACTAAACAGTCTTCTTATTTATGCAAGCACTCATATATATGTTTTTATAAATAAAATCTGGATCAAGCTGTATATGGTGTTTATTCTATTTTTGTTTTTTTGGTAATGATCTCTATCATGTCATGCAAAATTCTTACCAGCGTGATTTTTAAAATGGCTGCCTAGTATTCTCTAGCATTGAGGTATTCATAATTTATTTAATGAGTTCCCTTCGTTGAACATTTAGGCTGCTTCCAATTTGTGTTCTTATAAATAATGCTACATTTAATAACCTTGAACACAATTGCTTGTGCAGTGCTGATGATTTCTCTAATACATGTTTTTAGACACTGAATGTTGTTGTGCTTCTGGGTGGGACACTCTTGTGATTGATTGGCCTCCAGCTAAACTAGCCTCCATGAGGGAGAGAGGCTCAGGGGTCAAGGGAGCTTGCCTGCTGCCACTGGCGTCTGCTGAGATCTTTCATACTGAATGCTGGATCTCGGAAGGAGGCTTCAAAGCATTTCTTCAGGAATTCATATAAATGGAAAGGCCTGCCAGAGATGGCATTGAGCCCTTATCCTTCAGGATAGAGACAAGTTCTGAATTTTCTCTGTTCTTGGCATGTTTTGGCGAACTTACGAATTATTTCAAAGAATTGCAATGGGGCGCCTACTGCTTGTCAGACATTATGCTTATCTCTGGAAATACAATAGTAAATGAGCCCTGACGGGGCTCACTTGCAGGTAGAAGACAGATAGGAAAGGCATTATGGATGCACTGCAGGAGCACAGAGAGAAGACTCTCTGGTTCCTGGGGCTCAGGAGCCAGCAGAGAGGAAAAGTGCCTGTGTTGTAGGGGTGAGGATCTGGGCTGAATCCTAAAGAACAAGAAATACCTCTTTTGAGAGAAAAACATGCTCCAAGGAGAGGGAATAGCATGTGCAAAGCCATGGAATTGTGAGGGTAACATCGCACACCAAAGCACTATGGGCACACACTCCTGGCTGGCATCTGTGCCACATCGGCGATTGGGTTGGCATAGACGGTGACCCTTCTGTCCTGGGCTGGAACCCAGGTTATCCATTTATCTAAGTGTGCCGTACGAAAAGGTTGAGGTAATGCTGATGTGGCATATGGCAGAACCATGATGGGAACCAAGCTGGAAAGTTGGCTTGGTTGCAAATTATGAAGGGCTGTGGGGGACATAGCAGCAGAAGCATGGGTTATTTTCTCAGCTACTTAGGGACGGCCGTCAGGCCCTCTATGGAGCAAAAGATAGAAGTTTCCTCAGGTTGCTTACAAACACACAGAGTTTTTTGCTATCCTAACAAATTCACAACATGCATTTTTTATTCCCCTAAATAAAAATGTGATGCAATTAGCTCTGCATACGACCTGTTTCACACCTCTTTGGGGGAGAATATTGTAATGTTGGAACTACAAAGTGGAAACTTGCAGTTGTGAAGTCTGTTTTGAGTTGGCAGAAGGTGACAGTCTTAGGAGGAATGATCTGAAAAGTGCTAATAGTAAAACATCAGTTATTTTGGTGTCTCTGAAAGTTTGTGCTATTTACTGTGACTGGTGTGAAAAGTGTTCGTAAACGGGAAAATTGTGTTTTGGCCAACATAAATTAAACCTCCACATATCAACAGTATGTTGTATTTTCTTTCTTCAACATTTCTTATTCATTATATAGCTCTTCCTATCTAAGGTCTAAGAATTCATCAACAGTATGGTTAAGAAAAATATTGAAATGTTGGGATTCCCAAAGAGATGTAAGACAGCAATTTATTTTACTTTCTGGTTTTTGTTTGTTTGTTTGTTTTGGTAAATGTTGTAAATCTAGACTGCAGAATGAAGCAGAAAAGAAAAGTGTTTATGTTGTATTATAGAAATAGTTTCAATGATGAACTCAGCAGGCTGATGTCTGGTATATTTGGATTGTTTTAATATAGTTGGGTTTTAGGGAATTATACAAGCTTCTATATATGTAGATGTATTTTCTTTTAGATATAAATATTTTACAGTGATATCTCTGTGTTTTAAATGCAAACATAATTTTTTGGTAAGTTGTCTTTTTGCAAGTTCAGCCACCATTGCAAAAAAAATTTCATTTTATTTTTCTCTCTACTTTAACTAATTGCACTTCAAGATTAGGGGAATATGAATCCACACGGGTAGCTGAGCAGTCAGCATTTTTTATGCCAGTCACTATAGAGTGTTGAAAATTCCCCTCCTGGGTTCTGCTCCCCATCTCTCTGAGCAATAATATGACACAAGTCAGAGATACTCAGCAATACCGTGTTAAAATTCAGAAGCATATCTGTGGTAGTCCGCTTTTTAACCCTTCAACATAGCTAGTGTGAAGGTGAGCAATGTACTCCTTGGTGTCCCCTCACTCTGTCCGTCAATGTGTCTGTGACTAACACAAGGGGAATGCAACAGACCATGAAAAACAAGGCAGGCATTCAGTAGGAAAATCAGAGACAGATGCCCTTAACACTCTTGGATCGAAGGTTTTAGAGACTGACACATCAGACCAATAGTGATTTGTTAGAGTGTGAATAGATTTTCCAGATGTCCTATTTTAGAGGCTCTTAGATGAAGTTTCTGCCCCTTAATCTCTCCTGTCACCCCCTTACCTATTTTCTTTTGATGGCAGCATATTCTTGGTAAGAAGTAAATTTCTTTTAATTTTTATAAACATGCTTGCTGGAAATCATTGGTCTGAAAAAGTAGACTGTGCCTAAAGTATTGATATTTCTGTAGGTCTTCAATATGGGTCAATTTTTATATTCCATCTTTAGTGGTTTCATCATTAAAACTGTCATCACAAACATAGTAGACTGAGTCTACAAGAAAAATGCTTTACAAACAGCATTCTAAAACTCAGAGGAGCCAATTGAGAATGCCTGGGGGGTAGGGGAAACTTGATTCCACAAAGCCCACCTCTCTTTTTGCTACTGGCTTTCTTTAATAGCTAGAAAATTTTAATTCTTACAAGATATACCTGCATACATATGAATAATTGATGTAACTCTTTATAAGATTGATAAAGAGTTGCTGCTGGCATTGGGGGCCTACCCTTTGCTGAATAGGTTGGTTTAGCACCATAAGTTATTGATATACTTTTATCTTTTTGTCCTCTGGGAATTAGTATAAAAGCTGGTGAGTTCAGATCCTTGGAAGATTAAATCGCATCACCATATGACCAAGCAATTCCATTCTTAGGTATTGTATACCTAAGAGGAATGAAAACATATGTTTACACAAAAAGTTGTGCACAAATATTTATAGCTGCATTATTCACAGCAGTCAAAGGGAAATTTGGAAACATTGTGCTGAGTACAGACACATATCATATGGTTTCATTCTTATGAAGTGTCCAGAGCAGGGAAATCTACAAACAGAAAGTAGATGAGTGGTTGCTTCAGGTTGGGGGGCGGGGGGCGGGGCAGGGAGGGGAGAGTGACGGGATGAGGAGCTAAAGGGTATGGGGTTTATTTTTGAGGTGATGAGATGTTCTAGAATTCACTATGGTGATGGTTGCACATATCTGTGAATATACTGAAAAAGCATTGAGTTTTACACTTCCATCGGGAGATTGTATGGTTTGTGAATTATATCTGAGTAAAGTTGTCTTTAAAGAAGGAGGAATGAAAAACATGAGAAAGAAAATGTAAGCTGTAACCATGAGGTTTGGGAGGGGGGATATCAGGGAGGGGTATCCAGTGACTTCCCTACTGGGTGTTGGGTACACGGATGGATGTTCACTGTGCTCAAGCTATCATTTTTATTTAAGCTGCACATATATGTCATATATACTGTTGGCATCTATGGTATATTTCATAAATTTAAAAAAACCAACATAAATGCCGGCCAATTAAGGAAAAGATCTCTTTTCAACATGCCATTTTAAAATATCAAATCTCATTCTGTAGCTAATTGCTACAGCTAAATTGCCATTGTCATCATCATAACCATCCCCATTTTCCGGTATTTCTTGAGTGCCTGTGTAAACCTCCCAGCATCCTCTGCAATGTAATGGGTATGCAATGGGCATGTAATGTGGTCTCTGTATTTGACTGGAGGAGGAATGTTAGTAATAGTTGTAATAATTGTGATTGTGCCTGTTAAATGCCAAGCACTGTTAGAGGAGCTTTATATGCAGTCTTTGATTTAATTCCTATGATGACCCTGTGAGGTATGTCTGATAATCCCTATTTTACTGGTGGCAAACTCAAGCTTGGAGAGACTTAGTGAAGTATTAGAATTAGTTTGGACGGGCTAGATCTGGAATTTCAGCGACGTTTGTCTACTGCTAGAGTCTGTGCTGTTAATGACGATGCCTCCAGTGTTTCTTCAAAAACCCAGGCCTCCCTTTGATAAACTTCATAAAAATATCTTATCTTCTCCCCAGTTGAGAACCACAGTCTTTTTTTCTTTCTCCATCAGCCACGATCACCTTGTCAAGTCTGATATTCTTTAGTTGGTAATGCAGAGGATATTTGTTTTCCAATGATGCATTTCCCCTGAAGTTTTAGACATGTGCTCCCCCTTCCCTGAACACACACACTTTGAGAATCTGAAGTGCTAGACTGTTTTGCCAACCTGAGAATCTGTTTCCAGAAAGGTACTTCACAGCAGAAGGCAGTAGCTGACCAATGCCAGATGAATGGAATAGCAGGTCGTTTTTACTGGAGCATAAATAACAGGGTTGTGGAATGGAAGGGAACCAGAGACCGCTCATCTAGAACTCTCATTTTTTAGACGAGAGGGACCTGGGTTTAAAAGTAACCAAGAAGAAGTAAAATCTTATCTGGTTGCTGATGACCTCTCGAATTTTATGACCTGAGGAGGAGGATGTCATGAGGTCTGTTCATCCATCCTTTCAATAATTAGGCTTTGATGGACAACCCCACGCTGGGCAGCATCTCAGGTGCTTTTCATCAGAAATGTGCAGGCACCACCTTAGTCTTCGTGGAGATCATGCTTTGTGGGAGGGGGTTGATAAAGAGCCCCAATTTAGAGTGGGATAATGCTCTAATAAACACAGGAGACTGTAGGGCCTCAAAAGATGGACATTGTTTCAACCTTGAGGGTGGGAGGTATTAGAGAAAGATTTCAGTAGCTGATACTTAAGCTGAATTCTACAGGCTGTGTTGAGTGGAGAGAAATTATTATACTGGGAAAGTGCTCCTGATTTGGCAGAAGGCAAGGTAAGATGAGCTGGCAGTGTAGGCCTGGGACATGTCATGAAGGACCTTCTTGCTCCGTGTTTACCCATAGGTCAAGGGAATTCATTGAGGCAAACGGGGAAGGGTCACAGGAGCAGGTGTGCTGCAGAGGGATTCCTTCCGTAGCAGCCTCAAGGACGCATTGGAGAGAGAAGGACAGGGCCAAGGGAAAAGATGGCTTTACTAGTCGAGAAGTATTAGGCAGTTGCTGTGTGACATGTGTAGGATTGTAAGATGCTACGTTATTTTATGTACCAAAAGTATCTTAATTTTTGGATGCGTCCCAGTTCCAGAAATGTTAAAATTTGAAAAAAATATGTATTTTAGAATTGAGAAACTGCAGTACGTACATAATAAATATTTGTTAAAAGAATGAATGAATGAATCTTTTCTGTCCATATCCTGCATGTAGATTTAGAATAGAATAAATACCCGAGAAATGAACATAACATATAGTTTCTAAGTTGTATAGCGTTTCTTAATTTGACACATTAAAATTGTGAAATAGACTACTTTTTGTGTCACTTGAGCACTTGTCCTTTTGTTGGTGTAATAGTCACCTTTGACAGAAAGACTTGGGGGAAAAAAGATTTGAGAAATGGCTGAATGAGGAAGCCACTCCATAGGAAGCTGACATCGTTCCATTTAGATTGCAGGCCAAATAGTGGAAGTTGTGTTTGGGATCCTACTGGCTGCCTATGGGCCTATCATAGAATTCAAGAGGCAGGGTTTTGAAAAGAAATTATTTTATAAAAGAAATTAAATTATCCTGGGGATAATTTAGAGGTCTGCCCTTGGGGGCACTCCTAGAGGGAGATTACTGTTTGTGAGCTTAGCTTGTTTGTGGCGATTGCTTTCTCTCGCAGCAGCTGGGTATTTCCTGAACCTGGGGCCTGTCTTGTCTGCTCTTCCCCCATATTTGCTCAGTGGGATTCCGGCCAGGAATGTCTAAGAGACAAGGGCAGCTGGGTCTGCACTGACCTCCAGATTGTATTTTGCTTCCGCGGCTGTTTTGCTTCAGTTCACACCATTTGGGGGACACTTCTACGGGCAGAATGCTGCAAGCTCTGCCAAAGTTAGATACATTCTTTGCATTCTCTATGTGTTTGTACTTGTGCAACCTGAGAAAGTGCACTGAGCTGAGAGAGAAGGGGTGTGGGAGGTGGTGGAAAGTGCTGTCTGCTCTTAGATGCACCAATAAAGTGGACCCTTTTATGGTGGGTCTTAGAGGCATGACTTATATGAGCATGCCACATCATGTGGAAGGGAGAAAACCCACTGTTGTTATCAGAAAACATGACAGAAAGATTGTGGAATTACTTTCTTTTTCGTGGAATTGTAGGGTGGTTATTCTTTTGCCCAGTAAGATAGTTGAAAATTTCTTCTCTTAGGGGATAAAGTATATATGAGATAAAGTATGCATTGCAAAGATCGTTGTTATTAGAACTGTTTTTTCTTAACAAAAAGTTGGGATCAGGGCTGATGGTCTTTGGGGTAGATCCAGGATGAGCTGTTTCATATGCTGAAAGTGCCACACCTAATTGTGTCACTCTATCTTTTCCTTAAGTGGGCCCCCTGTGTGGGGATTTTTGTTATCACCTTTATTTGGTCTTGCTCACTCTGGCTGTCTCCCCCCACCCCTTTCTAAAAGCTACCATAGATACTGTGACCAGATTAACTTGCTGGAAAAACCCAGCTTTTCATCAGTTCCTTCCTGTGTCCTTCACTCTACTCCTGCTCTTTATTTCCCTACCTGATTTTTAGTCCTTTTGCTGGGCTACTCTCATCTGTCCAAATTCCACCTTTCAACAACTGGGCTCAAACTTAGGCCCCCAGACAAAATTGTCCTTACTTCTTGTCCATCAGAAGTCATTTCTCCCTTTTCTGAATTAACATGGGATCATCTGTACTTTTGTGGATGCTACTTAATTTTCTATCTCATGTCACAGACACAGACATTAATATGTTCTGGAAAACTAGATGTTTTGCTTGAAAAGCTACCAGAGGTAGATTTCTCTTTTTTTAAAAAAATGGGGAAAATGGTAATATGTTACATGTCAACTCCAAAACCCCAACAAATTTCCTAATATGTAGCTAAAAACAGTAAAAACGTCTGCCAGTAAGCGCTTTTGTTAAGATATAAAATGCTAAGACTCTAGTTCTCTAATTGCTAAGGATTGTTTTGTGTGCGTAACAACCAGCAGCATTCCCAGACCATACCAACTTTGTTGACTGACTCTGTGCTTTTAAAAATCATCCACACATCATTCTGATGTTTTACTAATTGCATTTGAAGTATACCTTTTCTCTCACACCTTTTTTTGTTTAAAATATTGTTTTGAATTTTGGAGCCACAAATATATTTTTTTCTAGGTACATTTTGGCCAGATTTTTTTTTTTTATCAAGAGAGTACATTCTCTGAAGCTTTAGAATTGAAAGCCAAGAGGCATTCTAGGGAGCTCTTAAAGAGGGAGATGGTCTGAGGGCATGCTTGTTCTTGGGTGTTGATCTTCACTCTCTCTGTGGTGTCTAGGGTAGGATCCACACCTGACTGGTGTTTTTATTCTTTATAAGACCTAGCACAGTTACCCCTAGTAGGTGCTTTATTTTTTTTTTTTTTTAGTAAATTAGATGATTTTGTGAGAACTTAAAAGGGAGATTTTGAGCTGTTGGTTAAAATTCTAGTTGGTTATAATCTGCAGCAGTTCTTGAGTATTAGAAATTTCTGGATCGTGAGATTCTTTACACTCAGATATTAGCAGGATTTTCTTGGTATCTAGGTTTTTCTAAGTCTTTTCCACCTACATCTTATGGTCTTATATACAGTCACTAAAAAAAATTGTCCTACAAGTGTCTTGTGACAAAAAACAGATAATTCTGAAAACTGAAGTTTGCTTTGCTTCATTTGACAGGTCACAGTTATTGTTATCTACTGTAGGAAAGGAAGAAACTTCCTCCTTAAATTTAGTACTGGGGAGCCTGCAAGTTAAACTGAAAAAGGCAGATTAGTGGGAGAAAAGAGCAGATTTAATTATATGCATATGTATAGACATTCACAAAAAATATAACTCAAGGAGGCAGTTAGAATTTAGGACTTATGGGCCGGGTGTGGTGACTCAAGCCTGTAATCCCAGCACTTTGGGAGGCAGAGGCGAGAGGATTGCCTGAGTCTGCGGGTTTGAGACCAGCCTGGGCAGCATCGTGAGACTTTGTCTCTACAATAAGTCAAAAAAATTAGATGGATGTGGTAGTGTGCCTATAGTTCTGGCTACTTGGAAGGCTGAGGTGGAAGAATTGCTGGAGCCCAGCAGGTCAATGCTGGGATGGCTGTGAGTGTGCCACTGCACCAGCCTGTGTGATGGAGTGAGACTCCAATTCAAAAAAAAAAAAAGAAAGAAAAAGAAATTTGGGGCTTATGTATACCATCTTAACAAAGAGCAATTAATTTGGGAGCTGTGACAAGAAAAAAGAAAAGAGCTTTGGACTTCCAGGGTAGTAATTTATTGGTTGGTAAACATTTAAGAAGACTAATGAGCGTAAAATTGATTTCCGTAAGGTTTGTTTATATAGACTCAAGTCAGTGCCATTTCCAGTGATAAAAGTTGCCTTGTCTACTTGGTATGGGACAGGGAAAGGAGGAAAGTCAAGACACCTTCACAGAGGGAAATTTATGTATTTAGGCAGACACGGGGAGGGTAAGGAATTTTGTTTTTCTTCTGATGTCTCTCAGTTGCCTTCAGCTCAAAATAATCCTTGTGTCAGAGTGTCATATTCTTAATCAATAAGAATTGATCGATTGAGTTGGAGTCTCACTTTGTTCCAGACTGGAGTGCAATGGCATGATCATGGCTCACTGCAGCCTTGACCTCCTGGGCTCAGATGATCCTTCCACCTCAGCCTTTCAAGTAGCTGGGACTAAAGGCATGTGCCACCTTGCCAGGCTAACTTTTTTATTTTTTATTTTTTTTGTCTTGCTATATTGCCCAGGTTGGTCTCAAACTCCTGGGCTCAAGCAGTCCTCCCACCTCTGCCTTCCAGACATGAACCACCATGCCCAGCCTTAAATATCATATTTTAGAGTGATAAACTCTGATTCCCTTCAGTACAAATGTCCCTTCCCTAATACACGCACAAATGATAAAAGAAAGATAAAAATAGTTTTTGTCTTTTGGGCATATGGTTTAGATAAAAGATAAGTCATCCTAGCCAAGGTGATCTTTGTGGAATAAATCTTATAGAGGGTAGATGTACCCTCTAGGAGGATGTTGATTAGGAGTGGAAGGGCTTCCCAACTTATTCTCAGGTCACTCAGGCAAGCACAGCTCAGAGCTTGTTTCTACCATTATGAAATGGAGGTGCAGGTACCACTTGTTCAGCTTGTCTTGAAGGACTGTTGAAGAGTCAGCTAAGATTCTAGTTGGTTAATCTACAGCAGTTATAGAGTATTAGAAATTTCTGGACCATGAGGTTCTTTACACTTTCATATTAGAGTCATTTCAGAAGATCAGTGCTTGAACTCTCTTTTCTAAAAAGCGCATGTGCACAAAACTTGGAATCGAGTATTAAGAGGTTCATAGATACCTGTGGGCACATGGTAAGAACTAATGGGCAGAATACAGCTGCAGTTCCAAAGCAGAGCAAGCCAGCACACTCATCTCATGAAGGGTAGGTGTGAGGTTAATCTGTATCCTCTCTGTCAGCCAAGGAAGTAGGTTGATGGTCTTGGACTTTCACCTGAAAGCTAGCATGGCAAGTGGTGTGAACAACATCATCACCAGCATCGTGTTCTTCCTCCAGAAGCAAATGAGAAGTATAGCATGGAGGTTAGTTGGTAGCTTCTGTGAACCTAACCAAGGAATTTAGTTTAGACATTGAGTGACTAATGTGGGAGACTCTGAAATAGGGGCTCTTCAGAGACATTTGTACACAATAATGGCTCAGTCCATGAAGAAATGATGGTGAGAATGAAAGGCCTTGGAAAGAAATCAAAGGTGATTACTGTGACAAAACGTATAAAATGAGGCAGTAATTTTGCACCATTATTATTTATTTTCCACTTTTAGTCCTCTTTGTGCTGCATTCAAAGATGGCGTGGCAGTTATTAACACCAAGTAAAGGTCTGACAGGAGCACATTCAGTCGGGTGGCATTTTAATAGCTAAACCAAAATGCTGAGAGTAATTACTCAGGATCTTTTCTGTATGGCTGATTGTCTGCTTGTACTTTTGGACAGAAAGAGGCACCTTGCTCATTATTAGGCTTTGGTCAATCAGTGACACAGAGGTCTTCTCACGTGTTGCCTGAAAATCGGATGTGCTGATAATGGCTTGGCATTTGAAGGCGCATGAGCACGTCGCTTCCTTGGGTAGTCAGGACCACCCTGTCACACAGCTCCAGGGGAGCCATTCAAGATGTGTTTGTATCATGTTATGTTGTGTGAGAACAGTACCTTTTGAGGTTGTCAGCCTCAACATGGATGTCATGGGTTGGTGGGGACAAGGGGCTTCTCCAGGGAAGGACTGACAGGGTGCTTGCAGTCAAGTTTTAGTGATGAATGACTTTTATGTTGTGATGTTCTGCTCTGCTTTGTGGCTCGGCTGTGTGGCTGCCATATTGGCATTCCGCTGGAGACTCTGATGCATCCCCTAAGTGTGTTCTGGTGGGAATCCTTCCATGGGCTCCTCTTCAGTTGCAACATGGACAGTGGCAAATAGAGGACATTATCTGAAAGAATCTTCTGTGGCTGTACACATGGCACAGAACAGGCTCTTCTGTGTTCTGCTGAAGGATTCATAGACCCCCTCATGATGGCTCCATTGGCGTGTCACATCTGCCCATTAAGAATAGGTGCCCACAAATGCCAGTTCATGGTGTCTACCCCTTGAGACGGGGATCTTGACTTTTCATCCACAGGCACAGAGCTGGCATAGAGCAGGCACTCCGAAAATGTTTGGGGAATGATTAATGTGCCATTAGCAAACCTGCTTGCGAGTGTGGATACAGAATTTGGTCATGGGCCTTTTGTGTAACATTTAACCAGTGTTAACCAGCAGCAGCGGACCCAGTTTCTGGTTCTTCCATTGCAGAAGTCACACTCCCATGAAGTTTTGAGTAGAAGAAAGGAAGACAGCAATTTTAAAAAACCTACTAAGTGCTAAGGACTTTTCAGAACCAAATACACGCTAAGTAATATGCTATATCCTTTGGGCAGATTGGAAGTTGGTCAAATTCTGACTTTAATCACTTGTTTGTTGTTTTTGTTCCTTAGTTGTCTCATTTGTAAAATTAAGATACTAATGTCCATCTTACAGAGTCCTTGTCAGAATTACAGATAATGCATGTAAGTACTTAGGGCATTGTAAACACTCAGGAAACGAATACTACTGTCATATTTCATTCATGCGCCTAACACACTGAGAGCCTACTGTGAGTTTTGATCCTGCAGGAAGCTAGAGATAGCAATATGACTCTCAGGAACAGTAGATACTTTTAAGTAGCTTACTTGCAGTCTAGAGGAGGAGATGGGCACTTAAAAACGTAATTGTAATACATGGCATTCTATAGCCATTTTCTAGAACAAATGCTATGAGGAAACAGAGGAGGAGTTACTGAGCTCTGCTGATGAGAGGGAGATGGGTTTTAAGAAGGGCTTGGTGGACATGATGCTCGATCTGATTTGAAGGTAGAAATCAGCTTGTAAGGAAGTTGGCTTGTGAACAGACTAAGTAAAAGTAATTAAAAGTACACCAGGGAGGTAGTGTGTGTTCAAGGGTATGTATGTGTGTGCAGAAGTACGGGGGAAGAAGTCACCTTGTGAAGGAGACACACTTTCTTCCCAAGACGTTAGAAACTCAGCAAAGTCAAATAGCTTGCTCAAAGCTAATGAGTTTCAGGGCCCAAGTTTTGAACTGAAGTGACTCCTATCACACTAGTGCTCTTTCTGTCTTTTTGTGTGTGTGCAGTATTTATTGAGAGGACAGAAAAGCTTCCAGAGTGGAAGGAGACCCAAGGGGGCTGCCCTGATTCCATCGATTTAAGCCTAATTTTAAAAATAAGTTACTACATCTTTAGGGTGCTTTATATTACTTTTTTCGACCTTTTCAGGAGAGTATCTCTGCTTAATAATGCATGTCAGTGAGAGGTTGGGTTTCTCAGCCAGGCCTTTCAGCAACAGTTTTTCTCTGCCGGGGGAAATGAGGACCTGGCCTTCCAGTCAGGAGGCTTGAGACAGTGCTGGGAGCCAATGTCTGTGTTGAGTACTGTAGGGAAAAGACCAGAATGCATACAGGCTGTTTAATAATTTTTAATTATTCCTGGAGATAGTAAAGTAAAATAAACATATCAAGCAGCCCATTTGTTCACTGGCAGGAATCTTTTCTTTAGAAAGATCTGTCCCCACTCTCCCCACCCCATCCACCAGTATTTTTCTGATCGTACAGTCATTGCTTTAGTTCTACTGGAGTTCACTTTCTGAACACTAGGGCATTTTACCTATCAATTTCTCCTGAGAGATTAGAATCACTATACCTTCATCTGCAGGACACTGGAAAGTGGAGAGCCAGTATCTCCTTGCCAGGACTAATTAGAAGCTTCCTACGCCTCACTCCTAGTGGCTTGAATTTCATAATACTACAGGTGGCTTTGGTTTAAGCCTATTCAAGGGGTAAAGTTTACTGTGATGACACATTGATTTTTTTCAATGCAGTTGTCATTACTTGGCTTAATGATCAGCTCTACAAAGTCTCATCTCTTTTTAATAATGTCCCCAGTCACGTATTCCTCAAGTTTCTTGTCTCACAAAAACATTTGAGTGTGGTAGCTGAGAGGGCACATGGGAGGGGTGTTAGAAAGAACTAGCCCTCAAAAGATTTGGAACGAGTGTAGAGGATGTGAGAGCCAGCTTTTGTAGAGGTGGCTGGCTTTGAGTCACACATTCACTGGCAAACATTAGTATCTCAATGTAGTAGATACTCCTCCTATGAGTATTATGTATTTAGCATTGTGCTATGTAGTATGTTTAGCTACTGAGTGAGATTCCATTATAAGGTAGAGCATTTCTGCATTGTAGGAGAAGACTTACTGGGTTTTAAGTAGGCTTTAGGTTCTGAGCTTTGAACCACTCCAAGGTCAGGGAACTGATATATATATATACACACACACATATTTTGAGTCGGAGTCTCACTCTGTCACCCGGGCTGGAGTGCCATGGCACACTCAGGGCCACCCTAGCATTGACCTTCTGCTCAGCCTTCCAAGTAGCCAGAACTATAGGTGCACACTACAATGCTTAGCTGTTTTTAAAAATTTATTTATTGTAGAGATGAGGTCTTGCCAGGTTGCCCTGGCTGTTCTCGAACTCATGGGCTCAGGCAATCCCCTCACCTCAGCCTCCCAAATTGCTGGGATTACAAGACTGAGCCACCTCGCCGGGCTGGGAACTTAATTTACGGGTTGCTTGTATCTGTTTCCTCATCCTTTTAAATTGATTGAATTATATTTCAAACCTTTTAATTGTGAAATACATGCTGAAAAGTGCACAAAACAAACATGTTCAGCTCATTTAATTAGCACCAGTGTGACTATCTCTGTTTAATAAGTAGAATGATCCTATTATTTGCCTCACAGAAATAATAGAATTGGGAGGAGCAAGGAATTTTTTATTTCTATTGGTGAAAAGTAAGACTTAATAATCGTTTGTGAAGAGTCTTATTCCCTTTCAGGTTTAGACAGTTTCTGAGAATCCCCAGAGGGGCAAAGTTGTTCCACAGGGGTTGTGGAACCCTGGCTTTAGTGGAGAACATGGGCTCCAGCATACATGTCTGATTGTAATTAGAAGTGATTGATTGGAAGTGAATGATGTTGGGCTGACATTTTTTGAAAGTAAGTTTTCCTTTTTACATTATCACCTTTCGTGAAACTTATCCTGTGTGGGCAATACAGAAATTAAACTCTGTCTACCTCTAATTTCAGTAACTGCAAATTCTAAATGTTGAGCAGAGGTGAAACAAAGAACATGTACTGTACTTGAAAATTCAGGCTATAAATGGTGAACAGCGTACTTCTGAACGTATATGTCAAAACATCCTTATTGGTGAAGCAGTGGAAACCCTTGTGATACTGGTGGGCTGCCTGAGAAACCGCCACTGGAAACCTGAGATTTATTAGTGTCTTTCTGCTTTAGTTTTAAAATTTGTTAACATTTATTCATGTTTAATTTAGCATATTAAACACCACCACCACCACCAACACCACCAAAGTCTTGATGGAAAGTAGGCTTTCCAGGATACGTCGTGGTTGCATGCTGCTTCACAGATTCTCTGGTACCCAGCTGTCAGTCTCAGAGGAATGTGTATTTATTTCTTCATGAGTGAAGATATGTGTATGTATATCTTCCATGCTCATTTCTTCGTTTTACCAAGAAAAAGTAAAGAACAACTTCCATGTGTTTTTCTGGTTTTGATCTTGTCAAAATTGGTTGTTTCTTTGATCAACGTTTATCAAGTGCTCCCTGTGGCCTGGGTATTGTGCACGCTGCCGGAGATGCTAAGGTGAAGAGAGACCAGCCCTTGCTTGGAGGGAGTAGGGAATAGTTGAGTGGGGAAGATGGACATACACGTACATTGTGACAGTGTTGCAATTTATGTATTCATTTGTTTCCTGAGAGAGGTAAGGCTTCAAACGTGACATTTTGTTTAAACAAACGAATGGCTTTGTATTCTTTGCTCTGTGTGTGTCTGCCATTTTGTCATAGCCGTGTGTGTCCAGTATGTGAGATCCATTTGCCATAGGAACTACTTTTGGATTCATGGTTTCTGGAAATAACCTGAAGCTTGTTGAATGGAGGTACTGTCCTATAAGTGATATGAGTATTCTATCTTTTCTGACAAGTGATAAACATGAGTAACATATATCCTATTAAAATAATACCATTAAGCCGGGCTCGGTGGCTCAGCCTGTAATCCCGCACCTTTGGGAGGTTGAGGTGAGTCGATTGCCTGAGCCCGTGGGTTCGAGACCCGCTTGGGCAGCGAGACCTCATCTCTACAATAAAGTCAAAAAAAATCAGCCGGGCGTGGTAGCGCATGCCTGTAATTCCGGCTACTCGGAAG
>NW_007248863.1:460152-480453 GCF_000164805.1 Carlito syrichta
TAAATTGTGGTAGCCTCTGTGGCGTCTCTCTCCTGGTAAGCTCAGTGTTGTTTCAAACCTCCTGCCTGCTTGCTAAACCTAGCTTATCTGGCATTCCATTCCACCCGTTTGGCAGTTACTTGTCCATCACAAGTAACTAAGCCTGAGCCTGTGCAAATCAAACTCGAATCAACCAATCAAAGTCTTTGTAACTGTGTCATATAGTTTTTATCCAATCCTGTGTGCACAAGTTTGTAAAGCCACTCCACCCCTTCAAAATTATGTATAAAAGGTGCGTGTTAGCCTGGGTCGGGTCTCTCGTCCCTGAAGCTGCTGCGTCGTCTTCATACGTGAGCCCAGACTCGAGCCTAAATAAAGACCCTCGTGTGTTTGTATCAGAGTTGGCTCTTTGGTGGTCTCTCGGATTTTGAATTTTGGGTTTAACAGAGACCTCATCTCTACAATAAATCAAAAAATATCAGCCGGGCGTGGTAGCACATGCCTGTAATTCCGGCTACTCGGAAGGCTGAGGCGGAAGGATTGCCGGGGCCCAGCAGGCCGAGGCTGCGGTGGCCGGGAGCAGCCACTGCACTCCAGTCTGGGTGACCGAGTGAGACTCCAACTCAAAAAAAAAAAAAAAAAAAAACCATTAAAAAAGTAAGCTTATCTCCTCCCCGGTTTCTCTCTCTGCTTTTCCAAATCCTGCTTGGATGTCAAAGCCCGGCCTGATGCCCATCTTTTCCTGTCAGTTTTTCTTAACTGTATCAGTCTATATTGATTTCCCACTTAACATCTACCTTGTGCTCTGCCTGTCTAGCTGCTTAGAAGAGAGATCCCAAACTCTACCCTTTATTCTTCCATGAGCAGGATTCTTGAGAAATGTCCAGCAAATGTCCCCTGCGTTTTCCTCATCAGCATGCCTGTCCACCCCATTCAGTCTCAGGCTCCTGCCCTGGTTCTCTCTTAAGCTCTGGAGCTAAGAGGGCCCCAGCTCTGCGATGAATTTCTTTTGTTCTGAGGCCCTGGCTGGCACCTCCCCTCACTTCAGCAGCCTCAGAGTGGCAGACTACGGAGGTTCGTTCATAAACCTCAGCTGCTTCGTACGGAGAGAGGGAGCCACCTGCTCCCTAAGCTCACTCTTCATTCTTTCCATTAAAACTCCTTCCTTCAAATCCTACAAAATGGGAAAGGCTGGGCATCATTCCGCAGTGGCCTTAACCTTCCATTTTGTCCTCTGTGTGTCCTTCATGGGTGACTGACCACCTTGGATGTGAGCTCAGTTTGTAATGACATGTTTTGCTATTAATTGATACAAACATAGTCATTGCTTTGTATTTGGCAACATTCTTGTATCCTCTTGGTCTCATTTCAACTTTAGTACAACTCTGAGGGGCAGGCAGCCTGTCCATATTCTTATTTCTACTTTATAGGAAAAGAAACCAAGGACTAGAAATTTCAGGGGATTTGCTCAATGTCAGAAAGGTTGTCAATGGTGAAGTCAGTTTCAGTCACATGTTCTTCTAAAGTTCAATCCTTTTGCTTCTCTTTGTTTATGTTTTATGTATTTTAATCTTTTTATTAATTTGGCATGCTGTTTGAGGGCAAGCTCGTGCCATGATCCCCGAATCCTCTAAAATACCAAATAATTCAACTTACTGTGTGTCTACTAAAACTAGAGTAACAGTTTCCTCATTTAGTGAGGGTCCATTATGTATCAGATTTCCTGTTGCATGTTTGCCATACCCTTTTCCTCATTCTCACCATATCTGCTAGGTAGATTTCATTAATACTTTTGGACCATTGACATGCATCTGATTCAGTGGTCTGGGCGGGGTCCAGGTTTCTGCATTTCTAGCAAGGTTACCAGGTAAAGTGGATGGGCATGGTTGCACTTTGAGTAGCATCCTGTTTATAGGTAAAGAGACGGCTCAAAGGGATTAAGTTGTTTTCCAGTCTGGGCGACAGAGTGAGACTCCAACTCACAAAAACAAAACAAAACAAAAAAACCACAAAGATAGCACAACTGGAAGTGGTGAAGTCCCGTTCAGATTCTGATCTTGCTCTTTGGGGAATTACTTCCAGGTGTAGAAGACAGATATGCTCTAGGCAGTCTTTGGGTTGTCCTCTAATGTGGAATTTACTCTCATGGAGTGTAATGGGAGAAACTCAGATGTGAAATATGATTTGAGTTGGACCACGCAGGACTGGGTAAGACTCAGACTGACAAAAATGGAACCAAAGGACTTTCTGGATAGCAGGAACAAAAAGGGAACAAGAACTCGATGAAGAAGTGTCAGGGCATCTTTTGGGAATGGTGAGTAGTTGGCTGCGGCAGCACACAGGTATGGGTATCCTGTGGCTTTAAAGACAGTTGAGGTTGGATGAGAGAGACCAGTAGGCAAGGGGGGCCCTGGGAGATTTGGAGGAGGGGGTCTGTGGCAGCACACTGTGGTGCTAGGAAATGAGCCTCCGTTGGTTTAATGTAATCCAGTTGCCAGTGATCCATGGCCCATGTTACACTATTGACACTGCCAGAGCATTCTGTGGCCTGGTTAAAGATCACCGAATTGCTCCATGATGACCTTTATGGCTGCTTGTATAGAGCCTTTGCCTGCAGCAATACAGGATGTGTTACTTTTACCCCCTTTCCAAATTTTTCTGGGCTAAGGAAATGCTGTTTTTACACAGACCAGTAATGAACATTCTTCTTAAAAGAAGCATTGTTCCTTTAGTAGCAAATTGTAAAGGGAAAAGTGAAATAAAGACAAAATGCAATCGTGGTCTGAATGGAGACCAGTTTTTCTTTGTGTGAATAACCAGCATTCCAGTCAGGTTGCCACAGTGATGCTGAGATTATAACTGTTCATGTCAGCAGTCAGAGAATGTTGCCCAATTAGTTATTCTCAGCTGCTAGGTTACCTTGACAGTGGCTCAAAAAGCAGGTTTGAGTTCAAAGGCACTCAAAAGTGAGCAGTCAGGGGACTTGCAATTCTGCTGCCCTCCATGGGGTGCAGAAACCACAAACTCTAGCATGCTCTGGTGTGGCCAGGTAAGATGTGGCCAACCGCATGAAAACAGGTACCTTTGAAAGATTCTGGTCTTTCCCTGTCCCACCCTCTGTTGTGGGAACGGGTTTCCAGAATTCCTGTGTTATCAGCCAGATCTGAAAGGGATTTTATTATTTCCAGGACTGCCTTCCGGTGTTGCAGGTTGGGACAGTGGGGACTATATGTGTTTCAGCATCGAACATTAATCTTACGTAGGTTACTCTCTTAGCTTCAGTTTTTTTCTTTGCTTTCTGAACAATCTACCTCATAGGGTCGATGCAGGAGCTGAAATAAAAATAGCTTCTGCAAAATTCCCTGCATAATGTCTGGGATACAGAAGCTATCCACTGTAAAGTAGCTTTTCTCAAATATTCCAGAAATTTTAAAGCATTATACAATGTGATTATTATTTTCACTCTTTTGGTTATTTCTATTCTATTAGTCAGGATAGGCTAGGATACGATGTGGTAACAAACAGTCTAGGAGACTTTGTACAACTAAAGTGTATTTCTTGACCATGCCATATGCCCTGAGTGGGTCACAGAGTACTTTCTTCATCAACTTCCCAAAGACTCAGACTAATGGAGGCTTGATGTCTCCACAGCTTCCCAGGACAGTCATTTGAACTGTCAGTCAGACAATCTACCTGCAAGTGGCACATCACTTCCGCTCACATTTCATGAGCCAGAGCAAATCACGTGGCCACATCTGACTTTAAGAGGGGTAGGGGAGTGCCATCCTGTAAAATGCCAGCATGAGGAAAATGGGATATATGATGTTCAACAACCATAAGGGCTGCTCCCTCTACCAAAGACCACAAGGCTAACGGAGAAGGGTACTTTAAAGGAGGGCTATTAGTTAAACATAAATAAATGAAAATATCTGAACAGTAAACATCAAAGTAATCGATTAGAATTAAATTACATCAAACAGAAAACTCAAAATATTAGTGGGTTATTTCTCCCTCATGATAAAGAAGTTCAGACATAGGGGGTCCAGGGATGGCATATTTAGTTCCGTGATCATTAGAGGCTCAGGATTGTATTATTGTTCTGCTATAACAATCTAGCATAAGGCTTCTGTTAAATTCACCTCAGGATCAGGAATGCCTGGAGGGTTTCAGCCATCCCATCCACATCCCAGGCAGCAGGGGGGGTGGGGTGGAGGTGGGACAGACAAAAGACCTTTCTCCTGCTAAGTCAGCCTCATGTGAGCCGCCCTTCTGACCGTCTCATGCAATAATTTTGCTTGTGTGTGATTGGCCAGATTTAGTTCCATCGTCACCCCTAGCTTCAGTGGAGATCGGCTTGTAGGTTTTGAGCTGGGTGTATTGCCTCCCAAATAAAACTGGGATTTTTGGTACTAAAGAATGAGGGCAGGATAGATGCTGTGTGCATGGAGCCCTCCTGCTACAGTAACTTAGGATGCAAGCTTTGGTTAAGTAGGAATGACAAGGGAAAGAGTGCTCTGTACACTATCATTTCCCCTCTTACTCTCCACAGATTGTCAGTGCTTGGAGGAGACACAGTTCCCTTAAAAGAGTGTTCCATGGCCACAGGTCTGGGAAATGTAGAAAATATTGACCTCTCTTGGAGATCCACAGGGTACACAACACATTTTTAAAAGCTACAAGAAGTCCCACAGTAAGGAAACCCCTGGCCTGCTGTCTTTTTAGTCCAGTGTTCCCCAAAGTACTTGACAGTGGAAATCCAACACCCGCGGAAATCTGGAGGGACCCAGGGATTAGCTATAGCTTCTCGAAGCTGCCAAAAAAACTTTAGATCTTTGAACAGATGGTGTAAAGCCCTCATTTCAAAAACAAGTATTGCCTTATAAAACAAACAAACTTGTATATCCTTCACACCATAGGGACAAAAGCCTTGACAAAAAATAGTTGCAACTGAAGCCATGCTATGAGCATCAGCAGGTCCAGAGCATGAGAGTTGGCACTAACCAGCCATCTGTACCATTAGTGGTGACACCAAGTGATAGATTGAGATTGGCTTGTAGCTCTGCAGATGGCAGGCCCCTGCCCCAGGTAGCCGTTGACACACCCTTGGCGACTCCGATGTGGCTCTGGGCCATGGCACCCCTCTCTGGAAGTGGGAGAGTAGCAGACCAGCCAGCGTTTGCCTCCTTACTGCATTGAGAGGGCTTGAACACTTAGCCAGAAGGCACTGGCCCTGCCCTTTCTGATGTGCACAACTCTTGCTCTCATTGGTGACTCCCTAATCAAAGGAACAAAGGAGGAAGTGCCTTAAATTGTGGGGAGCCGTGGGGGCAGGTAGGCGGCCAGTAAAGGGGGAATCATACCTGTATTGGACTTAGAGTTGGGTGGGGTCCCTTTGACTAGTTTCACCCCTGCCTGCCTTCAGTGTGGTTGCCCATAGGTGAGGGGAGAACTGTTGAAAATACTTTCAAGCAAATGTGCGGGTTGTTGGTCTGCTGTGAGCAGGGTTGGTGGACACGTGTCTTTGGGTCCCATAAAGTTCTTCTTTCCAAAAGAGACTTTGATGGTTTCCTAGTTTTTCTTAATTATATATGTAGTCAGTTCTTGCTATCTTTTTTCTTCATCTAAGCATCTTGGAAAAGGCAAAAGGCCAAAGGCTTTGCTAGTCTGGTTCCCATCATTTCCACCTCATGTTGCTGGAAATGCTGGAAAGTTTCCCTGGCCTGACAAAGTCTGGAGGGATCTCATGCTTGTACATCTTTGTAAACTGTATGGTACATCTCCCCAAATAGCTGTATAATTCCTGCAACAACCTGATGATGGGAGGGGAGGGGCCGAGGGAGCCTCCCTGTGCATATTGACCTTCAGAGCAACTTGCACATGTGCTTTTAACAGACAGTGGGAGAGTGAAGGAAAACTGCAGAAGGTGGAGATAGCTGCCCTTGTCCAAAATATGCCTTGTGGCTTAGGACCCGGAAGAGTTTTCTTAGCTTGCTTTATGGAGTTGGTATGCCTTTATGACTGTGGATATGTTGGAAAATAGTCTCTGAGCACAGAGTTGGGGTTTGTGCATTCTTCATCTGCACAGGCAGGTTTGCGGGCATGGCGTGGGAACTTCAGGTCAAGAAGCAGGAGAAGGGCTGGCCAGTGGACCCCGACAGCTGAAAAAGGATTCAAATAGCTGTGTACCAAAATCAAAGGGAACGTTCAAGTCAGTGTAATAACTCCTAAGGCCTTCTTGGGTTGTTCTCCTTTCAGTTTTATGTCCTTAATTGTAAATACCCCCTTATCCAATGTAAACCTGTGGACAACAATGAATTTATGGAAAATGTTTTGTTTTCATCTATAAGAAAATAATTTGGAACGGAGCTAAATATGACTGTGCAAAGCCTGTGAACTGAGGAAAACATATTTTGATAAATTTCATTGCTCTTTTATGTTGATATGTACATGCGACCTACCAAATGGGCCATCTTGATGATGTCAAATTGGCTGTGAGTGCTAAATCTTGTTATCTCAGCTCTGGGAATTGATTTAGTTGATTTCTCAACCTAAGTACCTAGACTGTGCCTCGAATATCAGTGCCCTCCCCTTCTCCCTGCTGTCCCCTCTTCCTTTCCTTCCAGGCCCACTGTTGGAAAAGCAGTGGGTGATTCCTTTAATCTGTCAAAGGATTTCACTGGGCAGAGGGAAAAGCTACAAGTCAAGACTTGGGGTCTTGACTTAACTCTGCCCCTATTTGGATAAGACCTTGGTCAAGTCACCTAAACTCTCTTGTTGGAAAAATCTGTAATTTTATGAATGTTTAGAGCCTGTCTGGGCCTCGCTTTGGCCTTCTGTAAAATGAATAGATGGATTTTATTGCTGTGATCTCAGAAATCCCTGCTCCCAATGTCGAGCTCTTATTGCATTGCAGCTTTCAGTGGCAGAACTGGGGATGTGAGGACTTACTCCATCTAGCTAGTATTTATTGAGTGTCCCTGTCATAGTCTGTGTACTGGAGATTCTAGATACTGTAGTGGGCAAAACCAATAAAAATTATTCTTTCTTGGGCAGATGATTTTTAGCAAACACTTTTTGAGCACTTATGACATGCTAGACATGGCTCTAATGTTTGATGTGCATAAATTATTTTGGCAAATAATCCCCTTATCACTATTTCACAGTTGAAGAAAAGGAGAGGCAGAAAGACTAGCAAGCCCAAGATCACATCCCTAATCAATGGTGAAGCTGGGATCTGATCTAGTCTTTCCTGCTGTAGAGTCTGTGGTTTTAACTATAATGCTATACTGCTTAAGTAATTAGTATTCCTCCTAACTGACAGCATAGGAAAATAAAGAAACTAGCTTCAGAATCTCTGAGCCTGTTTGGTCTTCCTTTCCGAAGCTTCAGGCTCTAGGAGAGGCAGAGACGGCCAGCAACCATGTGGTAGTCAACTTCTACGTTCCCAGCCTCTTGGCTGGTTGCAGCTGCCTAGCTTGAGGCCATTGCCTCTTCTCTGACTTCAGTGTTAAACCACAAGGCCTTTGGCCTCCCTGCAACCCCAAGGTAATTTCAGCATGGGCCATTTTTAGAGAAATAAGTAACAACGAACTTTGATTCAAAATATCTGAATTTGAATCCTGGCTGTACTACTGACCATTGCTGTTAGAACCTTGGGCAACTTTTCCTGCTTCCAGCAGCAACGGCAATATACCAGTGGCTGTTACTCATTAAGCACTGCCATGCCCTGTGTTAAATGCTTTATATATGTTATTTCTGATTCTCAGAACAATCCTCCATGGAAGGTATTTTTATCTTCCCTCTGTATTCTAGTCTTGGCTGCTGTCTCCACCACTTACTGTTTAACCTTGGACACGTTACTTAATTTCTTGAAGCTTCAGTTTTGTCATCTGAAATATGGGGTGAGTAAGACCTATTTCCCAGGTTTCCATAAGGATTAACTATGAAAATGTATGTGCATTTAGGCCGTTGCCTATCCCAAAGACGGCGATAATGTCTATTAGAACTTATTCCATAGCTTAAGGTCTTGCAGCTATTAGTCTGAGGAGGCACTTTCCAATCCATTTCTAGCCTGCCTTTGATGACAGACTGGGATGCAGAGCCCTTGCCTGCAAGCAGGTGAGCAATGCAGTGTGCTCAGAAAGCTGTTTCACCGCTGGCTGCTGCACTTGATCAGGTAGAACAAAGCTGATAGCAAACTAAACAGGAAGTACTGAGGCTCCAGTTGCTGGAGGTGTGGCTATGACTCTGCCAGGAACTAGCTGGCCACTGAGGAACTCGTCTTGGTAAAAAAAAAAGCACCAATGTCAGACAGGTACCACGTATGGGGGCAGGTGGCGTCCTGGAGTCAGCCTGCACTCAGGACTGCCCTTTCCAAAACACTATGCATGGCATGTGGAGCTGGGGAGTTGCCCAGCACATCCACAAGCGAGAGGCAACCAGTGCAGAGAAGGCAAGCTGGGGGCATTTTTTCCGATTGCAGCTGGGAAAACTGGAGTGTGAGGTCACACCACACTAGTAGGGTGTAGAATTCAGACTTGAACCCAAACTGTTTGGGGCCAATCCTGTGACATGCCTACATAGTTTAACTTGTTCTGCAAGTGAGAAAAACCAGCGCTCAGTGTTTCATCTTCATTCTGTTTTATCCATATACTTTTTCTTGAATTATCCATTCCTCTTGGAATGCATTCCTTGGGATAGGAAATCTTCTGGATTAGATGCCAGGCCTCCTGGAGACACACTCCTGGGCACCTTTTCCTGAACGCCACATGCCATCCTTCTCCTGATCTCACGAGTATGCATGTAGAGTCACTTGCTCATGGCTGTCCCCTCTTTGGACGGAAGCACTACAGGCAGGGCCGTCCACCCTCTGCTTCTGCCCTGGACAGTGCCCGACACACAGGTGGCTGTGGAGGATGCCAGGTGGCAATCAGGGATTACATAAATCTCAGGTGTAAAGCAAACCCTTTCCATCCTCAGACCTCTACTACATTTGAAGAGGGGAAGTTAAAGCAAAAAGTTACTTTTGAGGACCTCGCCTGGCAGCGTGGCCTGGGACCGGGGGATGAGTCAGCACAGTGCCTGGTGCTGTACTTGGGAAGATGGAGCTGAGAGCCTGAAGGCCCAAGATAAATGTGGAGAGTGCTCCTACTGTTCCTGTTTTCTTTGTTCTGTTTTGCTTTTGTAAGCATATGCTTGTCAGTTAGGGCTGAAGCCGAACCAAACAGCTGCTAAATATGGTTCTAAGAGAAATAACATTTTGGTCTTTTTAAGGCCCGTAAGTTTAGAGTAAGCACAGTCGTTTGGCAGATGTCAATAGGGAATCCGGGGGTAGGATCATTCTGGAAGTCGTATCAGCCATCCATATTCTGTTGGGTCTGTTTTACCCTGCCAAAGTACTGGTGGCCTCAAGTGAAAGACTCTGTCAAAGGAAGGCTATGTCTCTAAGAGGTGTTTTGGAGAAGGGCTGTCTGCAGCCTGGTTAGGACATTGTTCATGATTTCCACCCCTCCCACCCCGCCCTGGACCCTTTTCTCAATTTCATTTTCAAGGAAGCAGGGAGAGGTTGGGAAGAATATGCACTGTCTTTTATGGTGCTAGGGAAACAGTTATCCCAGATACAGATTTGTTTGCTGTTTTTAACCTTTGGGGTTTAATCCAGAGATGTTATTTATTGTTCTTATAAATCCAGTGTTATTCAGAGGACCTGAAAGAGTTTAAGTATAGCTTAGTGATTGGGACTATCAATCCTTAGACCTTAAATCACTCCATCCTGCTGCAGAGTCAGTCTTGAGCATGCCAATGCTACCTACATTTTTTCAGATAACAGAGAATTTATTCCAATATCCCAGGAACCTGAACAGCTTAATATGGCTTAATATGGCTTGTCAGTTGTTTTACTAGTTTCTACAGAGGCATCTGTTTGTCCGTAAATATCTGACTCTGTTTGCTAAGTGTGTGGTGGTGTTATTGGTTGAAAAGCAGTAGGTTTTCTTTTACTGCCTTTGTTAATTTTATTGTCCTTTTTGGTAGAAAGTCTATGAAATGCAGACTGAATGTTTCTATGGCATATTCCTTGTTTATCACATAAGCCCATTTCAAAGAGAAAAAAGAAAAGGAAGGAAGAAGATGAATATTTGTTCAAGTCCTATTGTGTACCGGCCTCAAGTTAGTCTAGACAGTCCTCACAGTAACTGCAAAGGGAGGTGCTATTGTCCATATTTTGAAGATGAAGAAACTGAGGCTGAGAGCAGTTATGACCCTTACTCAAGATTAGAGAGCAAGCAAGTGGGCTGGGAATTCTGATTCCATGATGCTGGTGGAGTAGTGGTTAAGAGTTCAGGGATGAGTCTGGCCAGCTTGATATACAGGACTGCTGCCTCCACTCATTGGTGGTCTGACCTTGACCAAGCGTTTCATATCTCTGTTCCTCAGTTTCCTCATCTGCAAAACAAAGAAAATAATAGCACTCACTTGACAGAGTTGTGATACTTAAATGAACTGTTCATGGAAAATGCTTAGAATAGCTCCTGACACGTAAGTGCTCATGAAATGTTAGCTGTTATTGTGATTTTTACTGTAATAGTTAGCCAAGTTTGCCTTTATCAAGACTTGCTGAGAAGTTACATTTCTTTCAGGGAATAGCCTGCTTTTTGAGATGTGGTTATATTCCATTATGAAACAATGTAAACGACTCTACCTTAGAATTAAATTCTCTTCTCAGTCTCCCAGCAAAGGTTAAGATCTGAATAAAGGCATGTGTAGCCAACAGGGATTCCTGACTTCGGTAAATGTCAATGATTTGCTCTTTTCTCCTTGGTGTATGCAGCCTTCTTCCATGCTGCCCATCCTGGCTTTAAGAGCAGCTAAGCAAACACGAGAGGGAAAATTGGGCTGACTCTTGTCTCTCAGCCTTCCTGTCTTTGTAACATGATTATCAGGTATGGACTCGTTCCTTGTTGCGCCGCATGTGGCCGCATCCTGACAGCCTGTCTTCTCAGTGTAGGTGAGGCCCTGTTTACAACAACGGGCTTTGTGGCCCCCTTTTTCTTTGTTTTTGAGTGGGGAATACTAAAGGGCCTTATATATGTGACAGCTTTGTGCATTTGGGATTGGGGTAAGGCGGTTGGAGGAGCTTGCCTAGATTGAAAGAAAGGATGTAAGTTTGCTCGACCTTTGGCTCTACAACCCGATTCCGTTTTTTGCGACTTCCTCTACACGTGGTGAAGAATTGGCAGTGGGACATCAACCGTAGTCAGTCGAGAGTTAGGTCTAGCAGTTACGTATTGGACACCATGCGGAGTGCTGGAAATACTGAGATAAATATGTTACAGCTCCTGCTCTCAGGGCATTTGCCGTGCATTAAGGGAACGAGCTGGGGGTGAGGACAGCCCTATGTGGAAGTGGTTATCCTGGAACTGTGCTCAGTGTGCTGCGGGCGCAGAGGGAGGCAGTGGTGCTGATTTGAGAACAACCTCACAGAGGGGGTGGCAAGCTGGGCTTTCAAGGGTGGGCTTGCCTGGCAAAGAATAGCAGAAGGAATAATCCTGGCAGATAGGTGCTATGAGCCAAGGCTCAGAGCTGAGTGTGGTATGTCAGGGGAATGGTGGGCCATGTGAGGTGGCTGGCTGTAGCACGGGATATGGAACATGAGCCTGGGAATGATGGCCCGACCTAGAATGATAGGGCCTTGACTTTCAATTTGAACCACATCTTGTATAATTATTTTCTAGACTTGGGTCTCACTCTGTCACCCAGGTTGGAGTGCAGTGGCACTATCTTGGTTCACCATAGCCTCAAACTCCTGGGCTCAGATGATCCTTCTGCCTCAGCCTCCCAAGTAGCTAGGACTACAGGTGCCCACCACCATGCCTGGCTAATTTAAAAAAACAATTTTTGTAGAAATGAGGTCTCGCTATGTTGGCTAGGCTGGTCTCAGACTCCTGGACTCAAGCAGTCCTCCCCTCCCAAAGTGCTAAGATTACAGGTACAAACCACCACACCCGGCCTGAACCACATTTGAATCACGGAGTGCCATGAATACAAATGTCTGTTTTAGAATTATCAGCGTGGAGAATAGCTTGAAATGAGGAAATGATTGAAAGCAATAGCCCCAGCAAAAGACGGTGAAGGCTGTTGTGTGAATCGAGCGGAGAAGATGGAGACGGTAGTCATTTGGAAATAAGATCACTGGCATTAAGTGAACAAAATGAGGGCGTGGTGAAGGGCGGAACCTTGGGAAAAGCCTGCCTTGAAGTGGGATCTGTGATAGATTGTGAGAGGCATGATGGAGGATGGAGGAGGGGGTATACTTTCAAGAGTGGTGGTGCTCAGCAGTGTAAATGCCTCAAAGGGGACAGTCAGGACAGGACTGAGAAGAGACCACTACACATAAGAAGTGGTCATAGTAACCCTTAGGATAAATTATTTCAGAGACCTTGCTAGAGTGCAGAAAATAGCCGAATGCTGTTTGAGCGCTCTCCCTGTTCCTCAGGAACGCAACTGACAACAAAATGCATTTGTGTAAAGGAGCCTTCACAAACACCCAGCTCTCCAGGTTCTGGGATGTAGGCGGTTGGACTGAGGGAAAGAGAGAAGGGAGCCTGTGGTCAGTACTGAGGTGACACTGAACAAGACCTTTGCCTTCTGCTTTCTAGGGTCTCAGAGAGTCCCTTCCTTGGAAATGCTATGAGTCTCTTCATGCTGCCTTGCCTTACTACTGCCAGGATGCTGTGAATGTAAAGGGTTATAGACTGCTCTTCTAGTTCCGAACTGGCTGTCTTTTCCAGCCATGACGCTGTGGCAGGCATTGGGGTGTGTCATCCAGACCCCCTTTCCACCACTGCTGAGGCACTCGTTATCTGCCTGCTGGCAGTGTAGGCAGCTAGTGATGGCACTCGCCGAAAAACTCTCAGCTGAAGAGTGTCACTTCACCTAAGACCATAACCTCTAGGATGGGCATGGGGGGGAAGCCCACATGCAGTGACGAGTCAAGGGAGATGGAGTGCAACAGCCTCATACTTCAAGATAGGACGGTTCTGAAGGGCCATCCTAATTCCCGAGGGCCAGATGAAGGGTTTGTGTCCGCTGTGTTTCAGTTTGGCTCTGCCTTCACTCCCCCACAGGTGTTGATTCTGAGGCATTCCGCAACCAACTCGCTGGGTGTAAGTCTCAGAGAGTCTTGGAGTCTGCTCCCAGGGAGCCAACCTGATACAATGATTGTTGCTATTTCCACACAGGGGCAGTTGCCTGTGGAACTCTTTAGTTCATCTGACTTTCGCTTGTGACACCTGTGGGTGTGTCCTACAAAAAGCCTCTCTCTTCTGGCAGTTGGAGCTGAAGGCTCAGCATTAGCCTCCTTGGTTCTGATGGGTTGGGCCATGTGCCTGTTGATAGGCTATTCAGGGAGATAAAGGAGCCTCACAAGTCAACTGCCCAGGTCCCCCTGAGAGCTACCTATGGACCCCGCCCCAGGGGCATCCGTGAGGTGGGCAGCTCCTCGGCAGAGAAGCCTATCCCTGCTCTGCACCTGTTTCTGCTCCTGCCCGCCTCTGACTCTCCTGCTGGATTTCCAGGCTCCTTAAGGCAGCTGCCATCCTAAATCTCTTTCTGTCATACTTTTTTAGTCAAGAAAAACTATGAATGTCGAAAACACAATTGAGATATTTCAAGCAAATGTAGAACTTCTCTCCAGACATGTTATAGAAACACCACTGAGCAAACAAACCGCTGGGAAGCATAGCTTAGACACAGGCAGCAGCTGCCACCATTTGTGGGCTTTTTTTCTTTTCCTCATTACTTTCTGTTTGTAATAAAACCTGCTGCGTTACTGGCCTAGTAGTTTAACAAACAACACTTTTTTCCCCCTTCTCGAGGCCTCCCAGGTGGACTTGATGGTGTCTTTTGACTGTGGGGTGTTGGTCCACTCAGAGCTCTGTCCCTTAACGGTGTGCTCCTGTCTCATGGTTCCTTTGGGGCCACACCTGCCTGACCAGGTGGGGCATAGCTGGAACTTCCAGATGACTTGATTTTTGGAGACATGAGCATGGAGTGTGGTTTCTTGCCTTCCTGGCTTTGGAAGAGTTAACTCCAATTCTTCTCAATGACTAAGTGCTTAATCTTTTGGGGTTTTGCTTTTTGTTTTCTATATGGCATCTTGGAAGGTGCATATCCAAGGCTTTTCTTGAGTCTGACGTACTAAAGACTGTGACTTGTCTATCAAACTCATTTGCCTCTTTCCCTAGAACAGCAGAATGGCTGCGTCTCTTCCCCCATTTAAATGCTGGTGGTGTAGAATTCATCCGCTTGAAAGTGATGACTAGGTGTTACTAGATCGCCAACCATGTGCAAGGCATGGTGTGAGCCCTTCACTTTTTCTTCACAACATCACTGTTAGGGAGATGTCATCCCTGTAGGCTTGGGTCTGCAGCTGCTCTCCCAGGGTCTCCCAGGATCACACCGCCTGTCAAGGCAAAGCTGGTGTTGAACCCAGGTCCAGCTAAACGTAAAGCTCAGGCTCTTTTCCTCCTGCCTCTCGGCCCTCCCCCTATCACCATACATCACAGTGTCTCCTGTACTTGTTGACTACAGACGCGCCATAGGCTGCAATCTTTTTTGGTTTGCTTCTCAGAATATTTTTTTAAATTAGGTGCATAAAACTTAAAAATTAGGTGAATTCACATTAAACAAAATGTTGAGCTTTTCTTGACAATCTCTAGACCTGGCAAAACTGAGCTCATGTGTTGACAAGACAGTGATGGGCTCCCCCTGCCCAGGAGGTGTGGCTGCCCCAGCTCACCACAGGCCTCAGACGGGCACTTTACTTGTTCACATTACTTGCCTGGCCTCTGGAGGCATTTAAGTTTGTGATTCTTTTTTTTTTTTTTTTTTTTTTTTTTGAGTTGGAGTCTTACTCTGTCGCCCAGACTGGAGTGCAGTGGCCGCTCCCAGCCACCGCAGCCTCGACCTGCTGGGCTCTGGTGATCCTTCTGCCTCAGCCTTCCACGTAGCCAGAATTACAGGCGTGCGCTACCATGCCTGGCTGATTTTTGATTTATTGTAGAGATGAAGTCTCGCTGCCCAGGCGGGTCTCGAACCCGCGGGCTCAGGCAATCCACTCACCTCAGCCTCCCAAAGGCGTGGGATTACAGGCTGAGCCACCGAGCCTGGCAAGTTTGTGATTCTTGATTCATGCCTTGAAAGAAGCAATTTCTGTCCAGTTAGGAATCATGAGAGTAAAAGTCAATTTCTGTCTTTGAGTTTAATTTTATGGGCTTTGATTTTTTTCTTTTTACCTCTGTTGGGATAGTAATTCAGTAATAATAGCAGTAATTACTGGACGTGTATCGAGCACGGTAGCACTTGGTTGACTCCCAGGGTTAATAGACAGTTGTTTGGGGGTAAGAGCTTATGTGATTCTCCAGTTTGGTGTGTATTCCAAGTTTTGCAGTTACTCCACAGGTACTGCAGGAACTAACCGGAGGCCATCCTGCAAAACACTTTGCAGAGGCAGTGTTACAGGCAGGGACGATGATCCAAAGAAAAACCTTCAGAGAGGGGTAGTTATGTGAATTCCATCTTTTCTTGGAAACTGTTGACTGCTATAGGTGAGATTGCCCCACTATGTGGGCACATCCTTCCTTCTTAACTGCCAGAGCTCACACGAGCAGCTCAGACATTTCAGCGAGAAATGTCTTTCGTGGTTAGAACTGTCCCAGGGTGATGAGTCTTTCATTTTATCTTGATGTATCTCCGACAAGTGTATTTCCATTTGACAGTGGGAAATATGCTAATTCTTTTTTTTTTTTTTTTTTTTTTTTTGAGTTGGAGTCTCACTCTGTCGCCCAGACCGGAGTGCAGTGGCTGCTCCCGGCCACCGCAGCCTCGACCTGCTGGGCTCCGGCGATCCTTCCGCCTCAGCCTTCCGAGTAGCCGGAATTACAGGCATGCGCTACCACGCCCGGCTGATTTTTTTTTTTTTTTGATTTATTGTAGAGATGAGGTCTCGCTGCCCAGGCGGGTCTCGAACCCTCGGGCTCATGCAATCCACTCACCTCAGCCTCCCAAAGGCGTGGGATTACAGGCTGAGCCACCGAGCCTGGCTTTGCTAATTCTTT
Organism: Carlito syrichta; assembly: GCF_000164805.1. Taxonomy (NCBI): domain Eukaryota; kingdom Metazoa; phylum Chordata; class Mammalia; order Primates; family Tarsiidae; genus Carlito; species Carlito syrichta. The sequence goes on from NW_007248863.1 coordinate 476,247, forward strand.
TTTATTGTTGCGCTAGAAAAAAAAAATCTCCCTTTGCCTCCTTTAAACATATTTCACAGAGGTTTAAAATAGACAAAATGGAATTTGACAAATCTCATAGCTGCCGCTGACTTCAATTTTAAAATTTTGACAGTATTTAATAGTAACACATGAGCGTTATTTATTTGATTATTTTAAATAAGTGTTTGCTTTTGACTAAGAAAATGTCTGGAACATTATTTTGAATTTTATTATTTGTTTATTTTCTTTCAGGACCCCGCAGGCATCTTTGAATTGGTGGAACTTGTTGGAAATGGAACATACGGGCAAGTTTATAAGGTAAATGTGTTATGTTGAAACATGGCTTATGTATGGTTTTTGTTCATGAATGCTGAATAGCAGTGCTGTCCATACTTGCTCATAAATGCCTCATAACAGATTTAAAATAAACGAATATCCTTGTTAATTGATTCCCATCTTTTTAGATGTGTCCGTAGTTACATTGCCTAAACTGGATTTTGTGATTTGGGCATTTCCCTTTATGGTATGTTACAGTGTTTGTATGTGACACATACACTCTGATGCTGCATGTTGGAAGCTCTTTAAAGTGTTTACTTCACTTGACTTTAATCACTGCCAGAACTGGTTTTCAAAAGAGCAAAGGATGCCATTTACCTTAGAAATTTAAGCTATTAAACTATCGCAGCTGGAAAAGTAGATTTGTTATTGGCCTAGGGCACAAGTTAAATGAGTTGAGTGAACAGTATTAGGAGAAAACTGGCTACCTCACAAAGACCTAATAGCAATGAATGTTACAAGTTAGAAAATAATTAAAAGTTAAACTTGAGCTGAGATTGAGTTGAGGAATAGGAACTCTTTCTTGACTTTTACTAATTTTTCACTCCCCCCAAAAAATTTGTAAAAGATATTTTCCTCTAGTAAATTATCTATAAAAAATGGTTGTTTAAAAATGTGGGTTTGGCATATGTATTTCTAAACATTAATTCTTAAAACAATAAGACAAGGTGCCCTTAACTGTAAAATGTGTAACAATGTGTAATTAAAATTTTATACTTAAAAAAAAAGTAGGCAGGGCTTAGTGGCTCAGCCTGTAATCCTGTGCTTTGGGAGGCTGAGGTGCATTAATTGCCTGAGCCCACGGGTTCGAGACCCGCCTAGGCAACTTGGCGAGCCCTCATCTCTACAATAAATCAAAAATTAGCCAGGCATGGTAGCGTGCGCCTGTAGTTCCAGCTCCTTGGAAGGCTGAGGCAGAAGGATCGCCGGAGCCCAGCAGGTCGAGGCTGCGGTGGCCGGGAGCGGCCACTGCGCTCCAGTCTGGGCGACAGAGTGAGACTAGAATTCAAAAAAAAAAAAAAAAAAAAAAGTGGGTTTGTTTCTCCTCTGATTATTACAGAAAATAGAAGCAAACTGTTTTTGGACTCAAGCTTTCAGGGTTTTGTTGAAAAAGCTACTGAAATGCCTACAAGAGAAACCAGCTGTTTCCTCATGATTATTTCTAGGGAAATATCCATCATTTTCCCTTGTGGTAGTGACAGGGATGGCATTTCCATTAGAAATTATCTCATGTTCTCCTTTCCAAAATTCTTTCTCTGAGCCCTAAATTTCTCTGTTAATCAAAATTACAGAAGTCATTTAGTTTGTAAATTTTCAGTTCTTTAGAATGTCAAAAGTATCATTTATAAGGTGTTCTAGAGAATCTGATTTTAAAGCACATTTATACCTTTATTTACCAGCGGTTCCCTTTGGTGTCCACTCCAGGGGAAAATTTCTCCCTTGCAAGAAGAGATTATTTCCTAAAATGTCAGCCTTTTACTGTTACACTGAATGTAGTCCACCCAGCCTGTTTACTTGATGTTGATCCTGCCTGACACAAAAAAGTAATGTCTCAGCAAAGGCTTTTAAATACTTTCAGTGAAGATAATTAGGTTGGGAGATTGTGTTACTGCATTTTGAGAAATTGGATTGAACTTGTGAAGTAACTAATGAATTAAGCTTTCTCTGATTTAGGGAGAAAATTACTTCGCATTTGCTGTCAACATGGAGGAGCAACTCTGTGGCATGTTGTCTTTTGGTGCCATTTCGAAGAATCTTTCCATTACATTTCTCTTTCCACCTGCAGAATATGCATTTGGGAGACAGTGCTCATTTTTGCATTCTAATCCAAGAGGTGGAACCGTACATTCTTGTAAGAGGAGCTAACCGAGATTCTCAGCTGAGGATGAGAATGTTTGGGAAATTCAGAATTATCCTTACTTTTGTTGTCTGAAAAGGAAAAGAGAACAAATGGCAAAAGATGGCAGATCTTTTTTAGAGAGGGAAGGTGCTTAACAGCTAGGTTTTAATATTAACGTTATTACTCTAAAGGCTCCATTTTCTTAGTGGTTGATACAGTTCTTTGGCACCTACCAAGTTGAAGGAGATTCTGCAAAGAATGGTCATGGTGAATGCAGTGGACTTGGGGACAGGAGACTTGGTCCCTGACCAGCCCCACAAATTGTTAAGTGGCTGTCACGGCTTTTCTGTGTATCAGTCAAGTGAAAGCATAGTTAGAAATGCTTTGTAGGCTTGTCATGATTTATCTAAAGAATTGCAACTCCCTACCTAGTTAAGAATTTGGTTTCTAGGCAACCAGATGATGTTAGGTGGCACTGCTCATGAACAGAGACACCTGTGTTTCCTGAGGCCACTAATCCAGCCCTGCTATCATTTGGAATTTTGAAGGATTAAAGCTTAATAAAATAGCATAATCTGAGCTAAAAGATATGTGTGCATAAAGAAAACTAAATTAAGGAGTGATTGTTCACACTATAGCTTATATAACTTGAATGGAATAGGTATGCTTATAAAATACTGTGGGTATAAATAAAAATTTTATAATCTTAGGAGGCAGTCCTTATACAAAACTGTTCTGTATTACATATTTTCTTTACATTAAATAGTAAACCCTTGATTTTAATTTTTTGTAAGTTCCTCATTTGTTGTTCCTGGTTTTCATAAGGTCAGGTATAATTTTTATGTATGGGCATAGGCTTTGTTTTATGGAGAAGTTTATCATAAGTTTCTTTTTTTATAAGTGGCCTTAAGAGAGTCATAATATAATTTTATTTGCAAGTAATTTTTTAAAAAGTACTTAACAATAAATAGAGCGTATATGTAAGTATTAAGGAAATATTTCCTGAAATATATCAGTATATCTGTGTGTGAGTCAGCTACATCTGGATGTGAAAATATAAATAGTTTATATAAAGACCATTTAATAATGTTTTCAAAGTTGTTTCTATTATTACTTCAATTCTAATTTATGGTTACCTGTTCTTTGTAAGGCTAGATTTGTTTATTTTTATCATTATGGTCCTGGGTAATCAAGTATCTTCTTCTTCTTCCTATTTTCTTCATTTACTGGAGAGAATAGATAAATAATAAAGAATGGAGGTTCTCCCCCCGAACTTTTAATGTGGGAACCATCTTCTGGTGCTCATCGTTTCCATCAAAATACAAACCAACAAAGGATCACGAACTTGTTTGCTTTGCTAAAGGTCTTGGCTATTTACTGGCATATCACCTATTGGGAACCTCATGGAATCTGGACACATTTTTGTCAAAATAGAGTAATTATTTTAATAAGTTGAAATAATTAATGTTTATTGCGAAGATACCACTACAAATTAGCCATAGATTTCAAATGAATGTTGGTATGTCTTGTCTCTTAATTTGCCCTTTTGAAACATACACTGGTGTTTACAGAGATGAAGACATATTTTGTCCCAGGGTGATAATGTGAATTGGGAAAATGATGGATACCTCAGTCTTTCTGATGTATCTTTTCGACACTGCTTAAGATTGTCAAGTGCAAAGTGAAGAGGCCATCTTGGTGGTTATAGTGCTTGTGAGAGAGAGGCTGTGTGTGTGCGTGTGTGTGTGTGTGTGTGTGTGTGTGTGTGTGTGTGTGTGTGTGTTTTCAAAGGGCAGCAAGGGTCTGCATAAGTCATGTAGTCCGCTCATTCCTCTGCCAGCTGACTGTCCAGGCCATCCTTGATCACCTCCAGTCATGTGTATCTCATTACTTCCTAGTCAGTCCATTTCCTACAGTTCCTTTAAACTCGTGCTTTCATATTGAGCTGAGATCCTGCCTTCCAACAGTTTACCCCTTTAGCCCTATTTCATATCTTTAGGGCTATTTAAGATTTAAAGTTAAATCTTCTTC
>NW_007248863.1:480697-482322 GCF_000164805.1 Carlito syrichta
TGTCAGCTTCACATCTCATGACTGCTTTTGTGTATGCTGTTTGCTGTCTGATTGGATGTCTGTCCTAACTTCCTGTTCTCACCACAAAGTCTTATAGTTGCAGCTCCCTCTGCCTAGAACACTTCCTCCCCAGCACACTCATGCCTGGTGTTTCCTTTAGGTCTCAGCTCAAGTGTTTCCTCCACCAGAAAGCTGCTTCCACCCCTGTGTCTGCCACAGCCAGTCACTGCCTCTGTGTCCATCTGTCACACACGTTATCACACGTCAACCTGTTCTTTTGTCTTTATGGCACTGTTGCTTTCTGAATTATCTTACTTCTTTGTTTATGTGTGTATTAAACAATTTGATACATAAGTAAAGGGAAAATGAGACCAGAGACCTCGACTGTCCAGGGCATCACTGTATTCCCAGTCTGGCATATAGTACATGTTGTAGGGCCCAGAATTGAGCTCTGTTTTCCTTAATAATTCTTTTTACATTTGTCCCCAGTTTTTTCAGCATTTCCCATAAAATATTATTCTTACTTTAAAAAGACATATCTGCACAAAAGTAATAGACAAAATGCTGTACTTATTTTTCTTGTGGTGGGAATTTGATGTGGATTTTTTTTTTTTAAGAGATGGGCTCTTGCTGTATTGTCCAGGCTGGTGTTGAACTCCTGGCCTCAAGTGATCCTCCCACCTTGGCCTCCCAATGTGCTGGGATTATATGTGTGAACGACTATGCCCAGCCAAGATGTGATTTTATGTTAAGTGAATTTTCAGTAATCTGTAGGAGCAGGACCATGCTGGAAATTTACAAAATGAGGCAAAACAGTGTTTTGAGGTTCAGTCTCCTGGTAGACGTTGCCAAATGTTGGTATGCAAAATTGAATATTTGGGAAAATATTAGAAATGCAGATTTCCAGGCCACGACCTTTGAAATGTTGATTCAGTATGTCTGAGGTATGGCCCAGGAATCTGCACTTTTAATAAGTGTGCGACTTCGCTCTGTTTTTCCAGGCTCTCGGACCGTACCTCTAGAGACTGCGAAAATGATGATTGTGTATTATCCTGCTGCAGGGTCACCTGAGTGAATGCTAATCCCAATGTGTTTGTAATCATTTACTTTAGGATGTCTATGCTGACTCATACTTGCATAAGCTGAAAAAGTAAAACACACAGATCTTGACCTGAGATGTAATACCAATCATTTGATTTATTCAGTCAGAGGTTTGACTTCCAGTGTCTTAATTTGTTATGCTTGTGATTACAGTTTAAGGTTGTTCCTGAATAATTCAACTCAAGACCTGAGAATTGCTATTGTCAAAACTGAGCTGGCATAGCAGAATCTGAACCTGTTGGATGAGATTTACTCAAATCTGTGTATCACGATCTCTTTGTTAACCTTCTGTTCAAATAAGAGAAAGCACTTCCATAGTAAACTAATTAGTCTTTATATGAAGGTGATTCTATGATGTTACCCAGGATGCAATGTGACTTTACATAGTCTGTTGCAGTGAGGCATGTATTATACTATTCACTTCTAGTTTGGCAAGGAGTGAGTATGGGAGAATGTTGTGTTTTTTGGATAGCAGTGGCATTTATTTGTTTTTTAATCAAGAATTTCTGATATAAAGAATACAT
>NW_007248864.1:0-1008 GCF_000164805.1 Carlito syrichta
TGCACTCCAGTCTGGGTGACAGAGTGAGACTCTAACTCAAAAAAAAAAAAAAGAAAAAGAAAATAGATCTAGCTTGACCAGATCAATACGTTTTCATATAATGGGCATGGACAGATAGATCTAGAGCCAGTTTAGCAGAGAGTGATATTATGAAAGTGGCAGCAGGTGTAGGAAAAACTGGAAGAAAGCAAGACTGTGGGCAAAAAGTGAAGTTAGAGCTGGCTGCTGTGGCTTACGCCTGTAATCCCAGCATTTTGGGAGGCTGAGGCGAGAGGACTGCCTGAGCCCACAGGTTCAAGATCAGTCTGGGCAACATGGCAAGATCTTGTCTCTACAATAAAACTTAAAAAAATAGCTGAGTGTGGTGGTACATGACTGTGGTTCCAGCTACGTGGAAGTCTGAAGAGGAAAGACTGCCTGAGCCCAGCAAGTGTGCCATTGTACTCCAGCCCGGGCAACAGTGTGAGACTCTGATTAAAAAAAAAAAAAAGAAAGAAAGAAATCTGGAAGAATAGTAAGCTCTGCCATAGAAAAAGAAGATGTCATGAAAAATGATGGTTGGACTCTAGAGAAAAAAGATTTGGGAGTGATAATGATACCCAAGAAGATGTGTTTGGTAAGCAGCTGAAGAAGTAAAGCAGAGCCCCAAAGATTTGGATTGGAGATAGTGAGTTGAACATCACCTATATGGACATGACAAATGAGTAGGTGATATGCTTGAAGAAGTGATTGTAGTGAGAGAAAACAGACTGAGGACTAAACCACAAGGGTCGCCATACTCAGGGTGGGAAAAGGAGCACGGGGTCAGGAACTAACATATCTGCCTGACAGTGAAGTAGTCAGAACCCAGGTGAGCAATTTGAGCAACACATACTGAATGTAAGGAAATAAGTGTATGTGTGTACATATACTGGGGTAACAAAAATGTATATTAATTTTAAGAGCTATTATAATTTTTTTTTTTTTTTGAGTTGGAGTCTCACTCTGTCACCCAGATTGGAGTGCAGT
>NW_007248864.1:1489-6281 GCF_000164805.1 Carlito syrichta
TGTGTGTGTGTGTGTGTGTGTGTGTGTGTGTGTGTGTGTGTGTGTGTCTATGGCTTTCAGAGGCAAGCTTCTGACTAAGGGGACAGATACTGTTAGATACTGTTCTGTTTAAACCTGATTCCCCAGCTAGGGTCAACGGAGGATTTCAAGGTTAAAGAAAAGAAAGAAGAGTCTCTGGTTACAGTGGGGACTGTGAGATAGAAGGCAGACAGAGGAAATGCCCCAAATAGAATGGGCAGTGTGCATGTGTTTGTTTGTGTGTTTATGGTATGTAAAGGAAAGGCCATAGATATAGCCTCCTCCCATCTAGAGAAATTGGCTAAAGAATCTGAAGAAGCAAGACTAGCACATATGAAAGAATATTCTATAGTGAATATGGAAGTGAAAATATGTAACTGAGAATTTAAGTTTCCCTGTACCTAGTGAGTACAAAGAAACAAGGTGAGGCATGTCAATTTGGGTTGCGGAAGTTGGATAGCATGCTGGAGGTGGCCCTTGAGTTGGTTTTCATCATTATCAGTAAAATTTTTGTTATATAAGGGGAATTCAGAAAGAATTCTAGATGAGGAAATGAAGTAAGAACAGTTTTGGAAGTTGCCCTGAACATGGCATGTGGAAGAGACACAAAGAGGAATAAGCAATAGGAGTGGAGAATTTTATGCTCGAAAAGGGAATAATAGTGGTCACGAAGTACATTGAGACATGTTAAGGGACAACGGGGTGAAGCCCCAAGTCATTCAGTCATTTGCCTCTCATCCTAATGGATTATGAAACCACTGAAAGTGTCTTAGAAAGAATGTAGGATGGAAAGAGTAGTGTGTTATCCAGACTAATTTGGAAGTGTGGGGAAGAGCTTGAAGGTAGAAGGATAAAAGCAAGGAGACTAGTGTGAAGACTATATCGAATAGTCTACGTGTAGAGTCATAAGGGTTTGGACTAAGTTGGTGGTAAATAGTTTCAAAGGATGGTACCAAAATGAGAGCTATGACAAAAGGCAGGACCAACAGGACAGAGTGTCTACTACATATGGAGGGAGAAAAGGATCAAAGGTAGTTTTGAGACATAGGGAGCAAAAGAAAAATGGTATTGTAACAGGAATAATATAAGACAAGGGAAAAAACAAATCAGTCTGAAGAAGAAAACTATAATATCTATCTTGGACACTAGAATTTAATGTGACATGGGAAATCCATATCGAGTTGCTTAGCAGACAGCTAGAAATAGGAGACTTAACAGCAAGAAAAAGTCAGGGCCAGAGATTTATCAGTGAGAGTCAGAGAAATGGATGTGTTTATCCTGAGAGAGTTCATAAAGTAAAAAGTATATAGAAGACTTTGCCTTAGAGGAAGCTGACAATTATGGAGAAGATAGAGGATACTACAAAATAAAAAGACACTAGGTTGCCAAAAAGAAGAAAAAAATGTCAGGACCATGGGCTATCATAGAAACCAAGGAAGGAGAATTTTAAGGAGAACATAATCAATGGTGTCAACTGTAAATGAGAAATGAGAAAGAGAATGAAAGACAGTACAAGGGATTGGGTCAGGTCTGCTGATAGGCAAGCCAACAGAGTAAGAAGAGCAGAAAGAACATATGGGGTTAATGTCATAGGGGACCTAGGAGTAGTGAATGGAGTCAGCAGGCATGAAATACTCATTAGAGAGAAGTCTGGAAAACGAGGAACTGGACAGCCAGTTTGAGGGGACAACAAGGTACAACATAGGTTGAATTCAAAATAGGGGGAGACTCTTGAGTTTGATCACAAAGAGGAAGAATCTAGGGAAGAAGAAATTAGATGGTAATAACAGCTCTTTGAAGAACAAATACTTTTTTTTTTTGAGTTGGAGTCTCACTCTGTTGCCCAGACTGGAGTGCAGTGGTCGCTCCCGGCCACTGCAGCCTCGACCTGGTGGGCTCCAGCGATCCTTCCACCTCAGCCTTCCAAATAGCTGGAATTACAGGCACGCGCTACCATGCCCAGCTGATTTTTTGATTTATTGTAGAGATGAGGTCTTGCCAAGTTGCCCAGGCGGGTGTTGAAACCGTGGGCTCAGACAATCCACTCACCTCAGCTTACCAAAGCGCAGGATTACAGGCTGAGCCACCAGAGCCCGGCTAGAAATAGATACTTTTAACAAAACAATTGAACATGTGCACATATGCATATAGAAGTATTCAGAATGAAACACTAACTAATGTTCAGTTACCTGAGCTTTCTGTAATGGTGCCATCCGGCAGCAGAGCACTGCAGTACACTTCATACAAATCTGTAGAAAAATGTCTTTGTAATTGTTTGAACTAGAGTCTTGACTAGTATTTAGTATGAGTGACAATGTAGAACCATCAATGATTAATCCATATTCTTGATGTTCTGTCCATGCTCTGAAAAGAAAAGTATTGCTATATTTGAATCTATTATACAAGGAGGGACCCAAAAATGTTATTTTTTTAGAAGGCAGGCCACCTGTAGTACAGACTTCCCCTATTAGGTAAGTGTTCTAGGAACCCATCGGCAACAGTGTATCTGCTAGCATTGTTGTGAGAGGCTGTATTTGGCTTCAGCGAATTTTACTTTTGGGGATTCTTTCAATAGGTCTGCCCATTTCATGATGGGTAATTTGAGGGTACCTACCCACACTGCACTGAGTATTCAGCAGTTTTTCACTAAAAGAGGCATGACCCCTGGGTCTCACCCACCCTATACACCTGATCTCACCCCAAGTGACATTTGTGTTTCCTCAGATGAAAAAAGTCCTCAAAGAGAAACATTTTTTTTTTGTTTGTTTTTTGAGTTGGAGTCTCACTCTGTTGCCCAGACTGGAGTGCAGTGGCACGTTCCCGGCCACTGCAGTCTCAGCTTGCCAGGCTCTGGTGATCCTTCCACCTTAGCCTTCCAAGCAGCCAGAACTACAGGCAAGCACTACCACACCCGGCTAATTTTTGATTTATTGTAGAGACGAGGTCTCACCAAGTTGCCCAGGTAGGTCTCGAACCCATGGGCTCAGGCAGTCCACTCGTCTCGGCCGCTCAAAGTGCTGGGATTATAGGCTGAGCCACCGAGCCCGGCCGAGAAACATTTTGTTAATGTGGAAGAGGGGAAACAAAAAACAACAGAAGCATCAAAAGGCATTAAAATTGTCGAGTTCAAAAACTGTTCTGAGCAGTGGAAAAATCATCTCAATAGATGTATTGCACCAAATGGAGAGTGCTTTGAAGGTGACTGAAGTCACCTTTTAAACATGAAAGAATAAATATACAATTTTTAATAAGTAAATTACAGGTTTCTTTGGGTCCCCCTTGTACATTTCTATTTAAAATCTTGATTTTTATTTAAGTACAAAGAAGGTTGCAGATGAGTCATTAATCTGGTTCCTGTTCATTCTAAAGGAGTAACTGTCTCTAATAATGGCACAATAGTGACTTTCAATCACATCTTTGAGACTCAACTGCCCAAACAGATGACTGTAAGTTCTAAAAGGTATAAAAATAAAGGGGGTTGAGCAGCTTGCCTCTGAGTATAAAGCTCAAGGTGAATATTTGGAATTCAAGATCAATCAAACTTTGAAGACAAATTGTCAGTTAATCTGAAACTACCTAACAACATGGGGAAAAACAAAATGGTTTTGATATTTTCCCCAAATATCTTTGCCTGAGTGATAAAATGCAACCATAGAAGACAGCTTCTCAAATATTATAGGGCATCTAAAAGATATGATGCTCATTAAAAAAAAAGCCACACATTGTTGATGTATATTCCTTAAATAAGTATTATTTCATATACTAAATCAGTGGTTCTCAACCCTAGCTTTCCTATTAGAATCATTTGGGCGGCTTTAAAAAACTTATCTATACCTGGGGTCCATTCCAAGACAAATTAAATCACAATATCTTAGGCAGGGCTATATTTTAAGAGCTTCCTACATTGCTATCATATGTAGCCAGGACCAAGAGGTATTAGGTATCAGGAAAGACAAATGTAACAGGTGCCAAGTATTTAAAAATATATTTATGGCGGAAAACTTAATGAGAAAATTTTATCAATTAACTTTCATTTTGCAATTAAAAAAAAAGAGTGGATATTTGAATTTTGCTCAGTGAATCTTGGGTGCCATTTGAAAGCCACAGTAGTAGAAGCATTAGACAAAACAGAATCTTACAGTTATAGATTCAATGGTCTAATTTGATGCTATTCAATGTTTAATGCCCAAAAAAGACTAATTTGGGAATCATGTGAAAATGCACATTCTGATTTAATAGGTATGAGTGGGACATAAAATTCTGCTTTTCTTACAAGTTGCCCAGTGACAATGGAGCTGCTATTCTATGTACTAAACTTTGAGGGCCTAATACATATCATCATTCCTTTATTCCATTATTTCTTCAGAGCATTCTGCTCACATCATAATATTTTGTACTTATTTGTGCTTTGTCTCATAATTTTATGAGCACATTTTATTCACTAATTAAAGATATACCAATTCTACTCATGTAGCTGACTTCCTGGGCAGAAAAAAAGCTGCTCAATAACCAATTAATAAATATTTGTAAACACACACAAGTATAAGATCACCATATAGAGGAATACAAAGAAATACTGACTACTCTTTATTTTAAGAATAGAAAATCTTAGAATGATAGAAGCATGCATGAGATAACACACCCAACTAAACAAAATAATAAAAGATTGGGGAGACAGCCCACAGACTGGGAAAAAATATTTGCCAACTGTATGTCTGACAAAGGTCTAACATCCAGGATCTACAAGGAACTCAAACGTGCTGAAAAGAAAAAA
>NW_007248864.1:6458-7612 GCF_000164805.1 Carlito syrichta
CAGCCCCATTACAAAGTGGGCAAAAGATATGAATAGACAGTTCTCAAAAGAAGACATATGAGCAGCCCACAGATACATGAAAAAATGTTCAGCCTCACTAGTCATCAAAGAAATGCAAATTAAAACTACACTGAGATACCACCTCACCCCAATCAGGATGGCTATCATCAATAACTCAAAAAACAACAGATGCTGGAGAGGATGTGGCGAAAAGGGAACACTTCTACACTCCTGGTGGGAGTGTAAACTAGTACAGCCTTGTGGAAAACAGAGTGGCGATTCCTAAAAGATCTAAAAATCGACCTTTCATATGACCCCATAACCCCCCTACTGGGAATATACCCAGGAGAACTCAAATCACTCTATAAAAAAGACACCCGTACATGTATGTTTATCGCAGCATTGTTCACAGTAGCAAGAACATGAAACCAACTGTGCTGCCCATAAAAAGAGGACTGGATTAAAAAAATGTGGTACATTTACACGATGGAGTATTACGCAGTCATAAAGAACAAAATCATGAACTTCATAGCAACCTGGATGGACTTAGAGCCTATGATACTGAGAGATCTGTCACAGAAACAAAGAACTGAGTATCACATGTTCTCACTCATAAGCGTACCTTGAACAATTATACTACTTTAAGAAAAGGATTGGCGGTAGTGGGAAGCTGTGGGGAAGGGGGTAGGGAAGCAGGATTGGCAAGAGTGGGAATTTGCCTGGGGAAAAGGGGGCATACCTCCTCAACAAGGGCACCTGCATAATGAACATTGGTATACCTAACCCTGAATTGTATTCCACATCTTTAAAATAAAAAATTAAAAGTTAAAAAAAAAAGATTAATGTCCAGTTATTAGAACAATAAATTCACACAGGAATGAACAGTGGGTTCTTTGTGAGGCGTGACATCTAAAGTGGGACTTGAAAGACAAGAAAGAAAGAGGTGAAGGGAGAGAGTATATTTTGTGGTACACTGGGAAAGCAAATTGAAAAGGTCACTTAGAGGTTTTGGTGTGACCCAAACCTTTGAGTAATGGAGACCCACTAAAGGTTTCAGGGCAGCGTTGTGCTATGGACAGTGCTTTACTTTTATTTTTATTTTTTTGAATTGGAGTCTCACTCTGTCGCCCAGACTGAAGTGCAGTGGCCGCTCC
>NW_007248864.1:7632-18891 GCF_000164805.1 Carlito syrichta
TCACCTCAGCCTCCCAAAGGCACGGGATTACAGGCTGAGCCACCGAGCCCAGCTGACAGTGCTTTACTTAAAGATCACTCAGGTTAGGCTCAGTGGCTCAGCCTGTAATCCCAGCACCTTGGGAGGTCGAAGCGAGTGGATTACCTGAGCCTGTGGGTTCGAGACCAGCCTGGGCAACTTGGCGAGACCTCATCTCTATAATAAATCAAACATTAGCTGGATGTGGTAGTGCATGCCTGTGGTTCCGGCTACTTGGAAGGCTGAGGTGGAAGGCTCGCCGGAGCCCAGCAGGTCAACGCTGGGGTGGTTATGAGTATGCCACTGCACTCCAGCCTGGGCAATGGAGTGAGACTCCAACTCAAAAAAAGAAAAAAAAGACCATTCATCTGGCAGAGGGGCTTAAAATATTCAAGGCATGGGTGATAGGGCCTCTGATGTGGGGCACTAGTGGTAAGAATGGGAGTGTGAATAAGGCTTGGGGGCTGATTTGAAGCAGAAGGGGCAAGGAAGCAGAAGTTGGCAAAGGTGATTCTGAGTCTAAAGTCTGCAAAATTATGGAGAAGACTTGTGCCCAACTCCAAACAGATAATCAGGAAGATAACTGATCTGAGATGGTATGGTGTATTAAGTTTTTCATAAACCCTAGCTTTTACAAAAGTGCCCCTCAGAGCTACTGAATGGTACTATGGCCTGAACTGTGTTTCCCCAAAATATATATGTTGAAGACCTACCCCTACCACATGACAATGTTTGGAGAAGAAGCCTTTAGGGGGTGATTAGGTTTAGGTAAAGTCATGAGGGTCTCAACCTCATGATGGGATTTGTGCCTGTTATAGACTGAATTGTGTTGTCCCAAAATTTATCCACTGAAGCTCTAACTTCCAATGTTATGGTATTAGGAAGTGGGATCCTCAGGAGGTAATTAAGTATAGATGAGCTAATGAAGGTGGAGCCCTATGATGGGATTACTGCCCTTATAAGAGGAAAAGGCATCAGAGATCTCTGCCATGTCAGGGAACAGGGAGAAGGTGGTCACCTATAAGCCAGGAAGAGGGCCCTCACCAAAACTCAACCATGCTGGCATTCCAATCACAGACCTTCAGCCTCTAGAACTGTGAGAAATAAACTTCTATTGTTTAAGTCATTCAGTCTATGGTATTTTGTTATGGCAGCCCAAGTAGACTAAGACAAGTAAAATGTATGCAATTTGGACCATCTTTATAAGTACCATTTGGCTAAAGGAAACATTTCTCACAGGCAATTAACAAAAAATTGTATATTCTCACTTATGCCCAAGCAGAAGAACAATAGCTGTTTTAAAATTTGCCATAGTGTCATTAATGTGAGTTATTCATTTTTAAAACTTGTTTAAACATTAGAGATGAGGATACAGATATAGCATATTTGTTAAAAGCATGGGCTCTAGAATGTGATGGACTTGTCTAATTGCTTATTAGCTGTGTGATGTTGAACAAGTCACTTCATCTTGCTGAGTCTCAGTTTCCCTATCTGTAAAAGGAAGAAAATAGGAGTGCCTAACTGGGTTGTTAATGATGATTACATGAGAATAAGCATATAAAGCCCTTAACACTGTTCCTGGAACATAAAATGTGCTCAAGAAATGGAAAATAGTATTGCTTCAGGATCTTTGTTTTCATGCAAGCACAGCTGGTAGCATTCCAAAAAAGGAAATCAATTTGCTTATGGCTGAGGTAAATTCAAGTAATTGGTTTATACAAGGCTGAGCCTTAGCCAATGGAAAGTATAGAAGATACATCTCTGGGCAATGACTTTCCTTAAGACTGTTATGTCCCACAAGTTTTTCCTGAGCAGCTAGTTGAAGGCAGAATTAAAGCAGCCATGTTAACAAGCATTTGGCTCCCTTTGGAGTTCTGGGGCACAAGAATTCACAGAAAATGGCACCCAGAACCTAAAAATGCATGAAAACCTTTATAGAGGCTGATTTCATTACATTCAATTTAAGAAAAAGAAATATTTTTTCTTAGCATAGACCAGGCCAGGATATCAATATTGAATACCAAGACTATAAAAATTTGAAGACTGAGCTATTTTTCTAGTCTCTGGCCATACTACCTGAATGCACCCTATCCCATCTGAACTATTTTTCTAAAACTTGAGAAATGCAGTTTTCTTTTAAGTTAAAGGAGAGGTGGAAAGTGCCAAATAATCATAAGTGGGCCATTAGCTATGTCCTCAGAGAAGATTTTAACTTGTAAGCATAAAACACCTGCAAATAGAAAATGATAAATTACAGAAAATGGAACCTTTTGCATAAGGAACTGTGATTTACATCTGTATTAATGTCTATATATAAGAAATAGATGCATTTTCTTACTTCTTAAGGCTTCTAGTGCTTTTAGGAAATTCATGCAGCAACTTCTTACGATATTCTATCAACAATTCATGTAACCTGTCTTCTTTCCTTTCACTTTCTTCAATGGTTTTTGTGGTGAGTTCCAAGAGCTCGGTGTTGGTTTGGAAAAGGCGGCAGGCATAGCATGTGGATTTGGCTGTCTCCATTTTGTCCCCAGTAAGCACCCAGACTTTCAGGCCTGCTGCATGCAGAGCTTCAATGGTCTCTGCAGCTTGATCTTGTAGCCTGGGAACACAAAAGAAACCTTGTTATCCTCTAAAATTTCTGACAAAAATTCTGCAAAGCAGCTTGTAAAAGAGAATATTTTTATAATTCACAGCAATTCTAGAGTCCTGACACCATATCACAGTTGGCTTTCTTATACAGCCTTTACCCATTTTGAGAGTATTATCTCTGGCACAGGTTTACTTAATAAAGTTAATTTCAAACAACGAGGTTTAGAAAAGTTTGTGATACCTCTTGAAGTAAGTGGTAACCCATGGCAGAATTGAGAATCGTCACTCTAAGCTAAAATGTTCAGATACTCACCAGATATTTGTATTCATGGTCACTTCAGTATTATTTCATTATATGCTATATATCTCACCATACAAATACCTAATACCTAAATAAGCATATAAGAATCAAACACATTCTAATCAGACATTGAGGAGAGTTAGTGAAGTTCCATCCCTGAGGAGCATTAAGAACAGGAACATCAACCATACTGAATGAGAATTTAAGTATCATTCTAAAAAGACAAGGATAGAAAAATGATACTTTCTTTGAATTTCTTTTTTTTTTTTTGAGTTGGAATCTCACTCTGTCGCCCAGACTGGAGTGCAGTGGCCGCTCCTGGCCACCGCAGCCTTGACCTGCTGTGCTCCGGCGATCCTTCCGCCTCAGCCTTCCGAGTAGCCGGAATTACAGGCATGCGCTACCACGCCCAGCTGATTTTTTTATTTATTGTAGAGATGAGGTCTCGCTGCCCAGGTGGGTCTCGAACCCGCGGGTTCAGGCAATCCACTCACCTCAGCCTCCCAAAGGCGTGGGATTACAGGCTGAGCCACCGAGCCCGGCTTGGGCTTCTTTTAGCTTAGAGTAACAGTGAAATTAGACTAAATGAATTTCATTAGAATTTCAATACCTTCCAATGTGGTTGAATATATGTTTGTACCTTTTAAAAATTTATTTAATTTTAATTTTTTTTTTTGAGTTGGAGTCTTACTCCATCGCCCAGGCTGGAGTGTAGTGACACGCTCATGGCCACCCCAGCTTCGACCTGCTGGGCTCTGGTGATCCTTCCGCCTCAGTCTTCCAAGTAGCCAGAACTACAAGTATACATGACCATGACCGACTAATTTGTTTTTGGATTTATTGTAGAGACAAGGTCTCGTCAAGTTGCCCAGGCTGGTCTTGAACCCTCAGGCTCAGGCAATCCACTCGCCTTGGCCTCCCAAAGTGGTGGGATTACAGGCTGAGCCACCAAGCTGGGCTTAATTTTAATTTTAGTCCAGGCTGGACTGCAACTCCTAGGCTCAAGTGATCCTCCCACCTTAGCCAACAGAGTAGCTGAGACTACAGGTGTACATCACTCGGCCCAGATAACTTTTTGTTTGGTGATGTCTCATAATCTGCATTTATAATTTTTAGAAAACTCCAAAATATTAAGAATCTAAAGCTTATTACTTCAAGCAGATCAATGCTGGAGTACTACCAGGGTACAAAATCATGTCTAGAAGAGCTCAGCCTGTACAGTAAAAAGCATATTATTTTAAAGTATGCAAAACATACTCTGGTCTGTTAAAGCAAGTCAGATTAAGATCTCATGCAGTTTACTCTACCTTGAATTTCCTTTCTGCTCATCTCTGTCTCTCAAAATCTTACCCCTTCTTTCAAGCACCAGCTCAAATGATGGCTCTAGCATCCTTCCCTACACATGCCAAGACTATTTCATAGATATCTGTGTAAGTAATTAGATGGCTTAGTAAGTATTCAAAAGACCTTAGTGATAACTGACTCATTCTTCTAAATTACATGTCTTTAACTTAAAAGTCATTCCCACAAACATTTCAAAATTTGGTGTAATTATTCATACTAGCTACAATAAATGAATCTCTAGGCCCATTTAGAAAACAAAGCTAAATCAAAGACTTCAAACCTTGAGAATAAATTACTAATCAGGTAGATCCCAACCAAATGACTGGTAATTAAAATAACAAGAGTATCATTTTCTAGTTACTTGTCTTCCACTGCAGTGGCTCCAATTAAATTCATGTTTGTCTCAATATCATCAAAAACTTTTTCCATTTTTTCTTCTCTGTCTTGTAAAGCCATTTTTGCCTCTATGAGCTGTCGGTTAATTCTTTCATAATCATCTGGAGCAATATTTTTGAAGGCTACACACAGTGTCCGATACCCATCCTAGAAATTAAGTAGAAGATCTGTAGTTATTCTAATAATGATAATAGTACTTGGGAGGAAAAAAGCACACACTCTTTACTCTTGTTTTACCCATATGTACAAAAAAAAATTCTGACACAGTTTTAGCTTTTTTTTTGAGTCAGAGTCTCAATGTTGCTCAGGCTGGAGTGCAGTGGCATGCTCAAGGTCACCACAGCTTCGACCTGCTGGGCTCAGGCGATCCTTCTGCCTCAGCCTTCCAAGTAGCTGGAACCACAAGCATGCGCCGCCACGCCTGGCTAATTTTTTGATTTATTGTAGAGATGAGGTCTTGCCAAGTTGACCAGGCTGGTCTTGAAACCCTGGGCTCAGGCAATCCTCTTGCCTCCCAAAGTGCTGGGATTACAGGCATGAGCCACTGCACCTGGCCACATTTTTAGTTTTAAAAAATGAAAGATTACAAATAAAAGGGTAACATTCATTAGGTTCAGAATGACAAAATAATAGCCCTTTTAAAAAGCATTATTGAAAAGTCTTTAAAGCTGTAAATTCTCACTAAAAACTTGCTCCAGGATAATGTTTTATATTAAAATAAGAAAAATAATATCATTAAATCCTCATATTCAAAAAATAGACCAAATGCAAAAAAATAAGGTAAAATTCATTTCACCAATCATTTAAATAGCAATCCCATAAACATGGTCATTTCCAGCATTTCTCTGTTTCCTTATTTTTTGAGGGGAAGAGTGTAGGCTCACCATTGCATTACGTTCCACATGAACTTTAGTTAACTCAATTTCATGATTTTGTACCCTGGGAAAAACAGCTGAGTCTGCTCCTTTACAAAAGAGAAGTATGTCTCCTAAAATAAAAAAGAAAGCACTCGACTTAGAATTTTAAGATTGGTATTGTGACTTTAATAGCAGATAACTATTAAGATGGCGTCTCCCACCATGTATTTTGAGGCTGTCTTGCAACGTTCACCCAAATGGACTGAGACAGCTCAACGTTTAGTCTGTCAGAAGAATATTCATCACCTCTTTAGGCCATTATGGACACAATTAATAAGTCAGATTTTACCACATGCACCTCTGTTAAAACATACCTCCTCCCAGTAAATCATGGAGGACTAGGCTTGTGCCAAGGAGTTGCACCTGAATTCTTTTTGAAAACGTAGTCATTCATGGCCTAGAGTGCAAATATGGTGCATCTACGGATATCAAAAATCAATCCCAAGCTCAAACAAGCCAAAATCATTTTGAATAAACTATAAAAGTTAGTTTTTAAGACAGTGGTTTGATGGTTTTTACTGGAAATGAGAATAGTTTTGTAGAATACTGGTTCAAGTGCAACTTTAGATTAGTTCATACACCCAGGAAATATTCACACTTGAAGCACTCAGACACTTTATCCTTATAAGGGAAACAGCTGAATTCAACAAATTAAAAAGTGTAGCTCTGAGGTCAATGACCTTTGTAGACCACTTTCCCAGACATTTCACCATTTTCAGTAGAACATATTTGTGGATGTGTAAAAATAAGAACAGTGTTTTAGATGTTGCATTTTTTTCATTTTTCCACACATGCAAAAAGTGTTTTAAAGTCACAAAACAAATCCCATAATGACACACTAAAATCACCAAAAATCAATTTCACTATTTTGCAGTCATACCACAAATTATAAATACAGCAGGTTATGTTTCCCCAAGGGTCTGTGTGTACCCTCCCATTCTCACATTAAAGAATTTAGAACAAATGTAATACTAAATTACTGAAACATACATCAAGGATTTTTTAAAAAAAACAAACCACCTGAGCACACCACACACACATGCATCTGAGAGTCTGCAGATGAAGTAGGAGTGCTCCTCATGGGTCTTGCATAATGTGAGCAGAAGGCAAAACCACTATGGTGCCTCCCAAAGATATGGGACAGCCTGGGATGATGGTTTCCCTGCAAAGGGCAAGCTTTACTCTGTTAAACAAAGAGCCAGACCTCTGGAGTGAAACTGCAATGCCCTTTCCCAGAAGCCTGGCTTTTAGTCATCTCTACCTCACCTGCTTCCAGGGAGTGTACAACAGCAGGGGAACCAGAAAGGCCAGGAAGGGATAACCAGCAACTATCTACACTCAAGGCTTCTACTGCCAGTAATCCCGGATCACACACTATACTGGGCTGTGGCATATAAACATCACTGGTAACTGGTGGGTACCCTGAGACATAAAATTCATTCTTTCAGTTCCTGTCTGAAAACCCAGGGCAGAGAAATACGGTTCTGTTTTCAAGAAAATGCATTATCACACCAGGGGTTCTATCACTGACAATTTGGCAAATTGAACATATGGACTTAAATACATGAAGGCATATACAAAAGCTACTGATTTGCATGACTCTAGCTAATCCTACTCTACTACATGAAATGTTTACCTTTCCTGAAATAGTTGATCAATATATAAGCCTACAAATGAAAAGGGAAAAAGTCCAGTTTTTAAGAGGTGTACCTTCTTGACTCTTCACAATTACACTCATACGTCGGCGGATGGGATCAAAGTTTAAGGTGTGAAGAAGTTCATACCTTTAAGGCAACAGAAATGAGAAAAATAAAATACCTAGACTACAATGAGAAACAGGAACATCTTAAGATATGTAAACATCTTAAATGAACAGGCAGCTCTCCTCTTTGCTAGAAGGCCGCTGGTTGTGTGCACAACTGGTACTTTCCCTTGCATTGGAATTTCTCTGCAAACAGAATAAGCTATCTGAGGACACCAGTGTTGGTTGAGATGTACTTATATATTCTCTTAGTATCTTATTTACACTATAAGAATGACCAAATTGCAATGAAGGACAAAGAGGTGTCCCACCAAGCCATATCTGGAGGAATCTAAAAATGGTCCTAACTCTGCCAATTTATTTCACTAGCATCTATAGAGTGTCTACTTTGTGCCAGGCACATGCTAGGTGCTGGGGAATAGAGGTGAATCTGCCTGAGTCCTTTCCCTGGAAGAGTTCACCATAAGGGAGACAGAAGGTAACGAGATAACTACCTCCCAGTTGTCACATATTGTAACAAAGGCACTCACAGAGGAGATGTAAGAACACAGAAAGGCTTCCTGAAAGAGGACATGCCTGAGCTGAAATTTGCAAGGGGGCCTTGGCACTCTGAGTAGAGGAAAGAGCACATGCAAAGGCACAGCAGCATGATAACACATAGTCCATAAGGGACTTGATATAATTCACCAATGCCTGAAAAACTTGTTAATAGGGGAACAGCAAGAGATGAAGCAAGAAAGGCATTTAGGGGCTGAAAATAGAACATTGTGGGACATTTCAGAAATTTGGGTTTTTATCCTAAGAGCAATTGAAAGCCAACGAAAGGTTTAAACAATGGAATGACACGATGAGATTGATCAGATTTGTGTGTGGATGGCTGAACAATTAATCAATGAACGGATCCGAAGAGTTAAAAGTTAATTATCAGAAACAATGTGAGGGAATACTTTCTTGAAAATAAACAACTTGGATACATGTATTTAACATAAAAATATTTATTATACAGCTTCTTTTAGTGGGATGAGGTCATTTGTTTTGGGGGAGTATGTATGTGTTGGATATCTACATGTAGTGTTTTGTTTGGAGTTGGCCAGGATGGGGACACTGTTGTGGACTGGTTAGAATCTGAATTTTGACAGTCAATCTGAAATCTGACAATGACCCTAGGTCTCTGGCAGTCAGACCAAGAACCTTCCTCTGGGCTTCTGAGCATCCCTCTTCAAAATGGCACATTACCCAAGTGCCTCTACATGTATTACAGGTTTCTAAGACGGGTCTCAAGAGATCCTAGGGGCCAGAATGAAAGTAAGATAAGATAATTACATTTCAAATTCAAATGAAGAAATTCAAATTAATCACAGAACCTAATTAAAATTCACCATTAAGCCAAGGTGGCTTTGTTTGTTGGAGGTTTTTGTGGCAAAAGAGAAAATGTGGAGACATTGCTATATCAGGTTACTTGCCTTGAGGCTGACACCTGAACATCTAGAACAAGACAAAGCTTCTGGTTTACACCAAAGCTGCCATTATTGGTTGAGCTTACAATCCCAGAGTGATTGCTTGGGCACTGGACAGCAGAAGGTTTCATCTATGTTCACTAATTTTTCTTGCAGCATGTGTTAGAGATCTGAAATGACATCTACATTTCAGAAGCACTATAGGCAGACTATTCATTTGGGCTACTGAACCCATATGTAAACCAAACCATAAAATCTGTCATTCATGAAAAATGGCTTCTACTCCAATTACATTTACATAAAATTCTAAATCGGAAGAGTAGAGTCCTGTATTTATAGGGGCATCAGTTTCTGCTGCTCTGCCTGAAGTCATTTAAAGTTGACTGTGGGGTTAGGAAGTGACAAACATCGAACACAGAGCTACTTACTGTTCTATTTCTTTTCTTTGGTTCTCTACTCTCATATGTCCATTCCGATTTCCTAAAAACGTGAACCCGTACCTATCAAAAACAATAAAAAAGACCTTTGTGTATCTCTAAAGAATGATTAATTTCCCTCGCAATGGGGTTACTCATGTTTCTTTATTCTTTTCTTCTCTTTCATATGATCACAACCTATAACTGTGCTTTCTTTTCCTGGATGAGTTGGTAACACAGAGCAAGTCAACATAACCAAGGGAGAGAGGGGCAATTTGTGATTTAAATTCTGCAGCTAACACTCTGTGTGACCTTTTAGCCACTTAATCATCTTGGGCCTTGCGGGTAAAACTGGACTGTCAGTCAAACGATGTCAAAATTGCTGGGAGCACTTCAGAAATACAAGTGTTGTGCAAAAAGTGGACATTTGTATATGACTTGCAAAATATAATATGAACATTCAGACTTCTGGCTGGCATAAATAGCAAGGCAAATTATATCTATGCATCACTATTTTCTTTTTGGCCTTAATTGGTTAGATTTAGGAATTTTTCACAAACTTTTGGATACAGCAGTTATGGCTTTTATTAAGTAATAGGAGATATATACATTTATTAAAGCAAACAGAGAGAAACCAAAATATTAATAACTTCTGTCCTCCTATGATTTCATTTCTCAGGAGAAGTACAAGAAGTGCTTACTTTTTAGCTCCTTTCACTAAAGCTATTTCATCTGGTGAAGAGGAAATATAGGTTAATTCAGCTGATTCTGTAGCTCCATCAACAGTATCATTTGTTTTAATTTCTACAGTGTGACATAAACACAAGGCACGCAGAAAGAGCTCTTCTCGATTCTATGGAACAGCAACAGAAGAATGGCTATTATTTTTACTTTGATCACTTGGTAACTAGGCAATGAACAGAGACAATACATTAGTGAGAGAGAATGTTATAACCGCTAACAAACTAAGTAACAGAAGTTTATACATTCCTAATACTCAAGTGAGTTATATATCCCCCTAGCACCTAACAGAGTTCCTGGTTCTCTGCTAGCATACACTAGGAGCTGTGTTAACTCACTCAGGTTACTGTAGTGTCACCTAAACCAAAGCAATGACTTCTTCATGAACTGAAAGTGTTCATTCAGTATCTAATTCACAATCCAGAAATAGCTAAGGCATAGGGAAGATTCTGGTTAATTTAATACCTAGACACTCCTGGGACTTCAATCATTTGAATAGGCATCTTTCTTGGAGGAGCTTATATTTTAAAAGATAAAGCTCAAAAAATTATGATCACACAGATAAGCAAGCTTTTACCCAAATATCATTTCCCACAATTCTCTCTACTTGTAAATTCTACTCATTTACAAAATCTGGAGGTGTTAGTAAAACAAGAAAGGTGAAGCCAAAAGAACAAACAAATGGCTATTCAAAAGTCTATGGTATGCACCTACTAAAATACTATTTTCTACTCTGCTGGTTAACACATGCATACAGAGATTGATTTCTCAGATAAAATGTCAATGCAAAAAATGTTACCTTATCTGCTTTGTCAAAATATGTTAAAGGCCCGTCAGTTTGAGATAATCCATCAACCTCCTGAGTTACATTTTTATACTTGTGCCCATCTATGCAGCATTCAATGAATTCCATGCTGTTTTCAGTGAGTGTTCCAGTCTTATCTGTAAATACATAATCCACCTAAAACCAAGGACAAAAACGTACATTTTCAGTTTCTTCAGTGTGATTTTTTTAGTTTGCTATAAGGCAAAGTATTTTCACATCCATAGAAAATCACCTCTACTAAGATTTGTCAAATGTTAGGGAATAATAGAGGCAATATTATCAAACAGAAATAAATGAGTATTTTTAAAGACAATGAAACAGTACCACATGTCTAAGGTAGGCCTATTCATATGTAGAAGATTTACAGGAAGAAAAAAATGTGGGGATTTTGCCAAGGAACCCTTCACTTTAACTCTTTAAATTAACTTGTTTTTTTTTTTGAGTTGGAGTCTCACTCTGTCGCCCAGACTGGAGTGCAGTGGCCGCTTC